>NC_051420.1:24276549-24289197 GCF_015228065.2 Penaeus monodon | reverse complement strand
CTTTTAATATTTCAATACCTTTTTTTTTTGGCCCCCTTTAAAAACTTCCTCCGTCCTCCTCCCCCCTTTGTCCAAATTTTTTTAAAACCAAAAATTTTTTTTACATTTCCCTTTTTAACCCAAAAACCCCTTTTTCCCTTTAAATAAAACTTGCAGTTATCTTCCTTTTCACCTCCACTGGATCACATTTCAATCTTTTTCTCCCCTTTCTCTCCTATTACCTCTTATAGCCTTTGAAACCTTACTTTCCCAACTCCAGCCACTTTTCCTGATAGTTGGAGACTAACTATCACCACACCCTCTAGGTTGACTCCACTATTACTTCCCGAGATCTTTCTCTTTGCTTCCTCCCTTTTCGTCTAAAAGGGGGTAGGGTTCTAGCCCACTTCCTTAGCGACCCTTCCCCTTTCTCCTTTCTCCTACCCCGGCCCATTTTAAATCCCTTGCTGGTGCTTTGACAGAGCTGACTGGTATACCTTTACCTTTCTCTCTACTCTTTAACTTCCCCCATCATCCTTCTCTTCCACTTCTGACATGCTTCTATACTTCACAGTCGATATCCTAAATGCAGCCTATACAAGCATCCCTTGCACTTCCCAATCTTACATTTATAAACATGTTCCATGTTGGAACTTTGGTTGAAGCACGCATTTGGGAAATATCTTTTGCCAAGAGAGGCACCCCCAATCATTAAAACTTTAAAAAAGCATTACCCCCTTTTGCGTACAACGTACCCCATGACAAACAGCGGGCAAAAATTATGCCCTCCCCAAAAATCACCTACCCCAGTTTCTGCAGTCGGCGGGGGATATAAATTCAAGAAAACTTTCTCCACACCCTGCCCCTGCCCCCATACCCAAGAGCCTCTTGACCCTCTTAAAATAGTACTGAACTTGGTGCCGTTTTACCCACAAGGCAGCAGCAGCTCTCACCTTCTCCTATTTTCTCATTTACAAAGTCAGACTAATAGTTCACACCCTTCCCCTTCCTCTCTTCAGAATTCTATACACCTTTTTTTTTCTGAAATCTTCCTTGCATTATAGCCCCCCCAATCCCTTGCCCGTTGTTGTCGTGGGGGGGCTTAGGAGGGGGAGACTGGGACCCTGTGGGGCCCCCAAACCTTGGACTCAGCCCTTACTAACTATTTTGCATGGCTTTTTTTTCCTTTCCCCTTTTCGTTTCTGTCCCTTCACCAAACCTTCTGTATCCCCCTCCTAAGGTGTGAAGCCGTGCTGAAAGGATGAAAGGGACTTTGTGCAGTCCTAACGGCCTGAGGGAGCCAGGGGCAGGTATTCCCCGATTTAATTTTAGCCCTTACCCCTAAATGGGCCCCTGAGGGGGACTTTTTTTTACCCCAAACAAAACCCCGTTCCCATGGCCAGTAATGAAAATTACCCCCACTATTAGGGGCAAATGAGCTTGCCCCTTTTAAAATACCCCAAACGATGAAAACCCCCCAGTTTCCCCCTGACCCCAGCTCTCCTTTGACGACAGGTCCAAACACTGCAAAATACCCCCCCCTCATAATCCCTACTTTTAAGTAACCAACAAGAAAACCCTTAAGGAAATTCCACTCTCCGAAATCTCCTTAAAACACCTTACCCCCCACAACCTCCAAATCACCACCCCATCCTCCCTTTTAAAACCCTTACCCCTTATTCCCCCCACCTCCCCAAAACACTACCCCCTTAACACTACCCCCATCTTCGTCACGCCCCCCCCCTTTCGACTACCCTATCTCTAAACAATTTTTGAATACCCTCTCAGCGCCCCAAAATGGCCCCATTTTCGGATCCCCCCCCCCAAAGCTCCCTACTCTGACAACCCCCTTTCTTTTCCAAAATTTTTTCAAAAAAAAGTAGGAAAAGTCCTTTCCCGTAGCCGACCCACCGCTCCCGTCTTGTCCAGTAACATCCGAAAACAAGCTACGCTTTAAAAACAAAACTAACAACCTATATGGTAACCCCATCCTTGCAGAGCCCCACCCAAACCCCAAATCTTCACCGGAACAGTTTAAATCCCCCAGAAAAATTCCCCTATTATACAAAGTTTGGGTCAGATTTGGAAAAAATCTACTTGCCTGTCTCACACTATGATACTCCTTCCCCCAGAGGTCATCAAAAAAAACCCAACAACAAGCCAAAATTACCCCCCGTGGCATGACCCCTTCCCTTTAAGTAAAACAAAAGGGAGAATCCCTCCCTGTTCTCCATAACCACCTCCCCACGCATCCCAAAAAATTTTTGGCGTCAGGCACCCCAGCCAAACTTGCCTTTCCCCACACCCAGATGCCCACTATGTCCCCCAACCTGGCCATACCCGATCAAAAACCCGCCCTGCAAAATCACGCACAGTGCCAAACTGTGGTGGCCCCCATAATGTATTTTTAGGGGTTGTCCCCCCTATAAATTTGAGTCTGGGGGTAAACTCTCAGACTAAAATTTGGGGACTCACAGAAGCCAGACAAGAAGCACGTGACGTGGTTTCCCCCTTTACCCTTACTCCAGTAATACTGCTCATTCTCCCAAATTCCCAAACCCCCCCCCCCTACATCTACCCTCCCTTTTTACCTCCTCCCTTTCCCCATAAAACCCTTTTTTGCCATCCAAAATCCAGACACTCCAATTCTTTAAACATATACTTCAATTTACCACTACAACCCCAACACCTTCCCCTCTCCCCCTCCTTGCCCCCCTTTAAAACGACAGAAAAAAACGTTCCACCCCCTCTTCCCCCTCCACACAATCACCTCCACCTTCCTTTGCTCCTGCTTGAGACACCAGCCTCTCTTCCCCCCCCAAAAAATCCTTTATCCCCCAAAACTCCCCAAAAAACTCAGAAGAAGAAACCATTGAAATATTAAAAGTTTCCTAATGAAAACTGACACTAAACCTCCAAATTTTACAACTCTGCTCCTTCCACCCCAAGTAACGTGATATAATCCACCCTCCTAACGATCCCCCCCCCTCACCCACCTCCTACCCCTCCAACACACCCCATCCCCCCCGACCCCAACACACCCCTCCCCCCAACCCCCCAAAAAGCCCCATCCCCCACCCAAACCCGCCCGACTTTAACCCCTCCCCCACCCCTCTACCCCTTCCCTCCCCCTTACGCACGTGAATCCCTTATGTAACTCTTAAACTTCAAAATTTCCAATACACACCCCCAGACCCCCCAACCCACACATCTACTCCGGCCCCTTTTTGAAACAACCTACCTCCTTTCCCCCCCCTATCCCCCTTCACCGCTCCCAACCTTCAACACCTTCCACAAAATTCCCACACTTTCTTCAACAACCTATTCTTTTCCCTCAACGCTACTTTTTCTTCTCAAAACTAACTCCTTACCATACCCACCCAAACCTTTTTCATCCCAAATTTCCTTTCCCCACCCTTAGACAACTAATCCTAACTCAAACCCTTCCCTAACATTAACTATAGTGCCCTACATGCCCTTAGATGTCTACCATTTTATCTTGCTTTTAACCTTAACCATTAAACTTGCTTATAGTCATGCGAAATACCAAAAGCCCCGACAATATATAACATTATGTTAACCCCTTCCCCTACTTTCCTTGCCCTTTCCCCTTCTACAATATTCAATAACATATGGACCACTGACGACTTTCCTACCCTTGTACTACCTTTTATTATAATCAACCAAATCTGCACCCTTCCAAAAGACTACTGTCCCATAACACACAAGCTGATTATCAAATTAAAAAAAAGGGATGGTTAACCATTCCTGAGGTGGCATGTACGCACTCCCATGGCATGGCGGGACTACTGCGGGGGGCATGTATTACATCCCCTGGTGGATGTATGGACATCCCATGAGTTATTTTTATTGAAAATCATGGCAAAAAATTTTTTTCTTCCAGTGAAAGTGGATTAAAGTCGTTTTTAACACTTTCTCTTTTTTACTATGCAAAAAAAAAAAAAAAAATGAAAAAACGGACGTTTTTCAACTCCATGTGCCGACACTGCTTTTTTTATTCAACAAAAAAATAATGATCAACTAGGGGGAGTCTAAAACAACAAAAAACCCCCTTTAGTCTCGTTATCGGAAGTTTGGCAAGTGAGATTTTAAAAAAATATGAAAATGAAAATACAACTATTTCTAGTATTGAAAAAGGCTGGATGCGGTTTTTGGCACTAGGGTGACGATATAAGCCCCCGGAGCGGGCCCGGGGCCACAGAATAAACCCCCGTCGGGAAAGGGTTAATATCCGGCAAATACCACAACCTTATTTTTCCAAATCAGTTTGGATTTCATTGCAGCCAAAGCAGCTGATTCTCTCGGATGTTTTGAAAAACAAATCAAATCAGTATTTGCATGTCGTGATTCAGTATTAGCTGTCTTTTCTCGATCTAGAAAAGGCATAAGATAACTACATTTCAAAATTCACCTAGATTCCATATTCAGGTCTTTTCAAAACAGTACTCTCATTTTCAATAAGTCTGATTTTCCAGTGCTTTTTTAACCATATATATATATAATTATATTTTATATATATTTTTTATATATAAAAATATATATAAAAATATATTGTATATATATAATATATATATGTATTTTATATATATAATATATATATATATATAATATATTATTAATATATATATATAAATATATATATATTTATAAAATACTATACATTAATATCATATAATTTTAAAAATATATATATATATTATATATATAATATATTATATATTATATTAATATAAATTTTAAGTATTTAAAACAAATATAATATAAAAAAAAAAACAAAAAACACACACAACACAACCATATTTTAAAAATAATTATATAAAATTATAATTTTATATTTATTTTATATTATATAATATATAATAAAATATTAATATTGAAAAATAAAAATAGAAAATATATATATAGAAAATTTTATTGAAAAAAATATAGAAAATATATATTAAATTATATATTTTTTAAATAATTATAAATATACAAATAATTATATAAAAATAAATATATATAAATTTAAAAATATTTTATATTTATAAATATTATTATATAATATATAAAAAAATATATTACAAATATAAAAAATTTCTACAATATATAATTTTATATATACATAAATAATATTAAAATATTTTAAAATTTTAAATACATATCTCCCTCTCTATATATTATATTTAATATATACATATGTGATATAAATTTACATATCTCATATATATATATATTATAAAATTTTTATATATATTTTTATATATTAAAAATTTATTATTATTAAATTTTATTTATATATATATATATATTTTATATAGATTATATATATTATATTATATAATATAAATATATTATATATATAATTTTATTAATATATATATATATATATATATATAAAATATATATATCCCTATATATATATGCAAAAAATTATATATTTTATAATTTATATAATTATATATATATATATATATATTTTATATTCTTATAAAATATATATACTAATATATTATATTATATATAAAATATAATATAAAATTTCCTATATATATATATATATATATATATATATATATATATTGACTATAATATATAAATCAAAAATTTTTTATATAAAAATATAAAGCATTATATTATATTATATAATTATATATATATATATTATATATTTAAAATATATATACTCATATATATATATATATATATATTATATATATTAATAAAATTTTAAAAATATATAATATATATATAAAATTTAAACATATATATTTATATATTTTTTATATTATAATAAAATATAGTTTATATAAATATTTATTAAAATATATTCACTTTATTATAATATTCCTATATATATAAATTTCTTTTAAAAATATATATATTATATATATAATATAAAAATTTTAAAAAAAATTTATTATATATATAATATTTAAAATTCTATATATATATATAAAATTTTATATATTATATATATATCTTTTTAAATATATTTAAAAATTTAATATTTTTATACACATTTAAAATATATATATATATATAAAATTTTTTATTATATATATTTTATATATTAAAAATATATATATATATATATTTTAATTATAATATATACTACTTATATATAATATTATATTACTTAAAAAATATATATTTTATATATATAATACATCTAAAATAAATATAAAAAAAATTTCTATATTATAATATATATATAAAATATATATATATAATTATCTTTTATAATATATATAATGTATATATATATATATATATATATAATAATATCTTATAATATATTATATAAAATTTTAATTTATATTATATTATATAATTTTATATATATATATCATTATTTTATAAATCTATTTTATATATATCTAATATATATCCCATTATATATATATATCTATAATTTATATATAATATATAAATTATATTAATAATTTATAAAATTTTAAGAAATATATATATATATATATATATGATTATTTATATATAAAATATAATTTAAATAATTATTAAAAAAATAATATAATATTATATATATTTATATAATATATATATATTTTAAAGGGATAATATATATATATTATTAATATATTATATATAAGCAAAATATTATAAATAAATTATATATATAAAATAAAAATAAAAAAAAATATATTATTAAGCTTATAAATAATTATTTATAATTAAATTAATTTAAATAAAATAAAATTAATTTTATAATTAAAAATAATAATATTATATATATAATTATATATATATATATATAAATTTTTATATATAATATATCTTATATATATTATATATATATTGTTATATTATAATTAAAATTTATATATATATATTAAATTTTTATAAATATTTATTATAATTTTTTATTTAATTTCTATATATATATATATTATATTATATTATGTTTATTATATTTAATATATATATAATATATTTTATATTATTAATATAATATTTTATATTATATATCTATTTATACTATATATATATATATATATATATATATATATATCTATTTATATATATTATTTTGCATTAATATTTATATATTCCTATCTTATATATATTATATTTTAAAATTTTATTTTTTATTTAATTATTTTATTTATTATTATAATTAATATAATTTTTATATATTAATCTATTTTTATATAAACCCTTTTTAAATTTTTATTTAAGGGAAAATTATATTAAAAATTAAAAAATATATATATATTAAAAATTATATTATTATAATATACTATTATTATATATTATATATATATATATTTTTATATATATAATATTGAAAAAAATTCTTAAATCTATATACTTTTATTATATATATTTTATTGAAAAAATTATATATATTCTTTTTAATTAAATATATAATATTATTTTAAAATAATCAATTATTATATATATTTATATAATAATTATTATTTATATATATATATTATTTATTTTATATATTATATATAATTTTATTATATATAATATATAATGATTTAATATATCTATATATATATTAAAATATATATATATATATATATATATATTTAAAATATATATATATTATATTTATATATATTTAATTATTTTATATAATTTTTAAAATTTTATTATCTATATTTTTTATATATATATAAATATTTATAAAAAATATAAATATAAAATATATATATATTAAGATATATTTATATATATATATATTAAATATATATATAATATATTTATAATATTTTATATTTATATATTATTATAACCCCTAATATAAACAATTATCTTTCTTCTATATATAATATATATTATATATTATATAATATATATATATAATATTTTCTATATTATTTTTAAATTTATAAATTTTATTATATATTTTATTGGATTATTATATTATATAATTAGATTATTAATAATATTTAATAAATATATTTAAAAAAAAAATTTTTTATTTATTATATTTTTATTATATTAAAATTATATATATTTTTTTAAATATTTTAAAAATAATATTAAATTAATTAATATATAAATTTTAAATATATATTTTTTTAAATTTATTAAAATTAATTATAATATATTTTTTTTTTATTATTTATTATTTATATTTATATTTGTTATTTTATTTTATTTTATTTTGTATTTATATAATTATATATATATATATTAATATATATATATATTTTATATATATATTTATATAATAAATTTTTATTTATATATTACTTTATATATTATATTAAAATATATATATTATATAATTAAATATATATAAAAATTTTAAAATTTTAGATAATTATAAAAACATAATAATTATTAATAATAATTTTAAAAAATAATTATATTTTAATTTATATTTTTTATAAAAAAATAAATTTAAAAAATGAAATAATTTTTTAAAATAATATTTTTAAAAATAATTAATTAATTTAAATTTAATTAGTTATTTAATTTTTTAATAAAAAAAAATTAAATAAATTTTAATATATTTTTTTTTTTAAAAATTTTTAAAAAGTTTTTAATTTTTTTTTTAAAAAAAAAATTTTTTGTTTGCCCGGATTTAAATTTTCTTTAGTATTCAAGTGGCCCGGCCCCGCCCCGGGGGGCTTATATCGCCCCCTACATGCCAAAATACCAGCATCCAATCCATTTCTTAAAAATACTACGAAAAATTGTTTATTTTCAGTTTTCACTATTTTTTAAAGTCTTTTATTTCCCAAAACTTCCTGAAAATCGAGACTGAAGGTATTTTTGTTGTTTAGACTCCATATTTATCATTTTTCAGTCTATAGTCGAAAAAAATAAGCAGTGTGCGGCATCATGGATTGAAATCGCCGTTTGTTGCTTTTTTTTTTTTTTTTTGCTTTAAAAAAATAAAAGTGTTAAAAACGACTTAATCACACTTTCACGAAGAAAAATATTATTTTCCATGATTGCAATAAAAAATAACTATGCATGTCCATCATCCACCATGGTTGTACATCACCCCCCAGCAGATAGTCCCGCCAGCCTGGCTGTGCGTACATGCCACCCTCAGGAATGGGTTAACCATCCTTTCTAGTAATTTGCATAATCAGCTTGTGAATGTTATGGGACAGTAGTCTTGTGGAAGGGTGCAGATTTGGTTGATTATAATAAAGGTAGTACAAGGGTAGGAAAGTCGTCAGTGGTCCATATGTTTTGAATTTTGTAAAAAAGGGAAACAAGGAAGTGGGTGGAAGTGTCGTAACATACTGAATTATTTTGTCTGGGCTTCATGGGTATTGCGCATGACTTAATGAGTTTAAGGGTTTAAAGGGTTTAAAAAGAAAGTAAAGTGCTAGACATCTAAGGTCTTAGCACTAAGTTAATGTTAGGAAGGTGGTTGAGTTAGTGTTAGTTGTCTAAGCGGGAAAAGGAATTGGTGAGTGAAAGGGGTTAGGGTCGGGTATGGAAAGGAGTTGATTAGAGAGAATATTATGGTTTGAGGAAAGAGAATAGTTGTTGAAGCAAAGTGGGGCATTCTGTAAGGATGTCTGATAGGGGGGGAGGGTGGGTAAAGGGGGATGGGGGGGGAAAGCAGAGTAAGTTGTTCAAACGTGGGCACGGCAGAGGATTGTGGATTGGAGTGCTGGTGGTGTGTATTGACTTTATGAGATTTTTAATGGTACATAAGGATTCACGTGCTAAGGAGGGAGTGAAGGGATAGAGGGGATGGTGGGAGGGTTAATGTGGGCGGGTTGGGGGGGGGATGGGCTTTGTTGGGTCGGGGGTGGGCTTGTTGGGGTCGGGGGGGGGGGCTGTGTTTGGGGGGGGGTAGAGGATAGGGTGTAGGGGGGGTATCGTTAAAAGGATGGTATATACAGCAGTTTGGGGGGGGGGAAAGGGGCAGGATTGTAAAATTTGGAGGTTGAGTGTCAGTTTTCATTTTGGTTCTTAATATTTCAAGGTTTTTTTCTGAGTTTTTTGGGGAGTTTTGGGGGATAAAGGTTTCCTTGTGAGGGGGGGAAAGAGGCTGGTGTCTCAAGCATGGGGGCAAAGAAGGTGGAGGGGGTTTTTTTGGGAGGGGGAAGGGGGTGGAACGTTGTTCTTTTTTGGGTAGGGCAGGGGGAGAGGGGAAAGGGGTTGGATTTTTTAGTGGGGATTTTAAGTTTGTAGTAGAGATTGAGTTTCTGGATTTAGGAGGCAAAAGGTTTGACTGGGGAAGGGAGGGGGTAAAGAGGGAGGGTTTGATTTGGGGGGGTGGGTTTTGGAAATTGGTAAATGAGCATATTACGGAGTAAAGGAGTAAGGGAGAAAACCCCGACGTGCTTCTTGTCTGGCTTTGTGAGTCCAAATTTTGAGTTGAGAGTTTTCACCTCAGACTCAAAATTTTTAGGTGGGACAACCCCCATAAAAAACATTATGGGGGCCACCACAGTTTGGCACATGTGCGTGATTGTGCAGGGGGTTGATGGGGTTTTGGCCAGGTTGGGCCATAGTGGGCATTGGTGTGGAACGCAATGTTTGGCTGGGGGTCCTAGACGCCAACAAATTTTGGGGACTGACGTGGGGGAGGTTGGTATGGGCGAACAGGGAGGGATTCTCCTCTTATGTAGACGTTAAAAAGGTCATGCCCACGGAAGGGAAATTTTTGGGTATGTTAGTGGTTTTTTTTGATGACCTCTGGGGGAATGGAGTATCATAGTCTGTGAGACAGGCAAGTAATCTTCCCCCAATCTGACCAAATTTTGTCATAGATAGGGCAATTTGCGGGGGGTTAAACGTTCCGGGGCAAGTATTGAGGGTTTGGGTGGGGCTCTCAAGGGTGGGTTACCCTATAGGGCTGTTTGTTTTGTTAAAGCTGAGCTTGTTTTTGGGTGTTACTGTGACAAACGGGGCGGTCGGGTCGGCTACGGAAAGAACTTTACCTATTTTTTTGAAAATTGTTTGGGAAGAGAAGGGTGTTGTCAGGTAGGGGGTGGGGAGGGATAGAAAAAATCGGTCCCATTTGGCTGCGCTGAAGAGGGTATTTAAAATTTTTGTAGAGATAGGGTATTTAAGGGGGGGCGTGAAAAAGATGGAGTATTTTTAAGGAGGTATGTTATGGGGAGGTGGGCAAAAAGGTGTAAGGTATTAAAAAGGGGGGATGGGGTGGTTATTTGGAGGTTTTTGGGGGTGAGGTGTTGAAATTGAGATTGCTGGGAAGTGGAAATGTTCCTTAAGGTTGCTTGTTGGACTGTACTAAATAGGTATTATGAGGGGTAGTTATGCAGGTTCAGCCGTGGTCAAAGGGGGCCCGGGTCAGGGAATCTGGTGGTTTTACATCTTTGGGCTATTTGATAAAGGGCAAGCCTATTCCCTAATAGTGGGGGAAGTTTCTTACTGGCCATGGTAAGCCGGGATTAGTTGGGGATAAAAACAGTCCACCCCTAGGGTCCCATTGAGGGGAAAGGGGCTAAAATTAAAATAGGGGAATCCCGTGCCCATGGCTCCCTCGGGCCGTTCAGGAGGCCAAAAAGTCAGCCTTTTTTTTCACACGGCTCTCACACCTTATGGAGGGGATGCAAAGGGTTTTGGTAAAGGGACAGAAACGAAAAAGGGGGAAAAAAATAAAACCATCAAAATTATTGGTCAAGGGCTGGTCCCAGGTTGGGGAATTCCCCCATCTTGGGCCCGCTCCGCCTCCTAAGCCCCCCCACGCAAAACGGGAAAGGGGATTGGGGGGGTTTAAAATAAAGGGAAGATTTCAGAAAAAAAAAAGGGTATAGAATTCTGAAGAGAGGAAGGGGAAGGGTGTGAACTATTAGTCTGACTTTGTAAATGAGAAAATAGGAGAAGGTGAGAGCTGCTGCTGCCTTGGCTAAAACAGGCACCAAGTTCAGTAGCTATTTGAAGAGGGTCAGAGAGGGTCTTTTGGATATGGAGGGGAGGGGGAGGGTGTGGAGAAGTTTTCTTGATATTTATGGGTCCCCCGCCGATGCGAAACTGGGGTTTGGTGATTTATGGAGGATTCATAATTTTGCCCCTGTTTGTCATGGGGTTCAGAGTACAGCAAAGATGGGCTAATGCCTTTTTTAAAAATTTTAATGATTGGAGTGCCCTCTTGGTCAATAATATTCCAGCTGCGTGCTTTAACCCAAAATTCCCAACTGGAACATTTATAAATGTAAGATTGGGAAGTGCAAGGGATGCTTGTATAGGCTGCATTTAGGATATCGACTGTGAAGTATAGAAGCATGTCAGAAGTGGAAGAGAAGGATGATGGGGGAAGTTAAAGAGTAGAGAGAAAGGTAAAGGTATACCAGTCCTCTGTCAAAACACCAGCAAAGGGGGTTGGGGAAATGGGGGCCAGGGAGTAGGGGAAAGGAAATGGGGAAATGATCGCTAGATGAAATGGTTGAAATCCACCCTTCAGACGAAAAGTAGGAGGCAAAAAAAAGATCCGGGAATAAAAGTGGATCAACCTAGAGGGTTGGTGATAGTTATCTCCAACTATCAGGAAAAAATGGCTGGGTTGGGAAAATAAGGGTTTTAAGGCTATAAGAGGTAATAGGAGAAAGGGAGAAAAAAATTAAATGTGATCCGGGAGTGAAAAGTGAAAAAACGCAAGTTATAGTATTTTTAAGGGGGGTTAAAAATAGGGTTTTATGTGGACAAGTAGGGGAGGGGAAAAGGGGTGAAAAAAAAAGGGAAATGGGATAAAAA
>NC_051420.1:24187135-24199227 GCF_015228065.2 Penaeus monodon | reverse complement strand
ATTGTTTATTTTTTTTGTTACTGAAAACCCCTCCCTTTTCCCTTTATACTATAAATTTCCCAATATTCTTTTCTTTAAAAATTTTTTGAAACCCAAAAAACCTACCCCTAAAACCTGCTTGGCTACCCTGGGGTTTACCTTTTCCCAAAAAACCATATCCATCAAAGGAGTAAACTTCCCTTCTTTGCCCACCTTCTAAATTTACAGGGGTCCCCACAAAAGTCCCCCTTTAATGAAGAGTTCCCCCAATTAAAGCTATTAAATCAGATTCAGTTCTCAATTTTCCTTTTATATTATTGGGGGAAAAAAATTTACCAACGTGGGGGGAGCCTGTTTTTAAAAACCCAAAATTTTAAACACCCCCCTGTTCCGAATTTATTCCCGATTGCCCCCCCATAACCAGGGGGTTTCCTTTTCCCCCTGGGAAAGAAAGGGTGTTGCTCTGTTTAAAGCTGTCATAGTTTTGATTGAGAGGGAGACAGCTGAGTTTCCCCCCCCCCCCACCTACCCTACTGGCTTAGGTGTAACTTTGGGGGAGGGGGGAATTTGTTTTTTGCCGGGGGAATTTCCCCTGATAACCCCCCCCCAGGGTTGCTAAGTCTAGTTGGTTTTTGAGCAGCCAATGCCGGCCTGCTTTACTAAACCAGGGTTTCCTCTTTTGAGCATTGGGCCCTGAGTATCAGAAGTGTATGTATGTTGGGGCTTATATTTTATACACTGATTTCTTTAAACATTGTACGCCAAAATACAAAATAAAATTTTTCACCCACAAATGCCCTAAGTACTACACATTTTTCACTTTTATTTCACATGCACATGCAAGCATAAAACCTTTTCAAAAAGCTCCCTTTTGCTTGATATGCATACCTACTTATACTAACTACACCATGCACCCCGCATATATAGACATATCCACATCATATTTTTAATACATATTGTAAAAACACCCATATATATGTTAACACCCACATTTCTCATATTTTTACACGTAAATTTTGACTATTTTCTACCCCTATTTAATAGGGCCTACTATGCTTAGGCCCCAAAAGTATGGGGGCACATTAAAGTTCCCCCCCCATATTATATTATATAAATATATTATTTATATATATATTATATATATATTTAATAATATATATAATATGTATTTACCGTACTCCCATATACCATACTATAACATCCCTATACCATATACATTACTTAACATACCCCATAACACTTACACTATACCTTTAATATACATTTCCATACCCATACACCCCCATATACAAAATTTAAAAAAAATACATATCCTACACTATAAAAACTTTGCATACATATACATAAGCCCCAAATATAAAATATCTGTGTTAACTACCCGTGGTTTTAACCCCCATGTACATGGGACAGGCATATACCTCGGGTACTCTTACACATAACTACAGGCATACATATAACTACTTACACAAACATAACCGTGTACACATGCCTGCATACACATACCCACATATATGCATACGTGCCCGTATATAGGTTTAGACACGCACGTGTAGTGCTTCTCTTGCATACAAAACATGGGACAGTACACCCCAAACACCTATCACCTCACCTTTTAGTACAACACCCCTCCCTTTCATGCAAAAAACCCTTGAAAAGGGGGTCTGCCCGATGCACATAAAGCACTCCTTTTGAGCCCCCTTGGGGTTTTTCAGCAAAGGGGGGGGGGAAGGAGTCATGGGGGGAAAAGGGGGGGGGATTTAGGATGATGTTGGAAAAAGGGAAGGGGTGGGGTTTTGGGGGTTTGGGTGAAGTTGGAAATGTGAATTTTTTTATCTGGCCCGGTTTTTTTGGGGGGTGTTTGCTTCCTTAGCATTTTCCCCCCTTTAAACCTACCCCGCGTGCCCCTTGGCTGACTGGAACATGGGTCCGGGGTCCGTCTTTGGACTCAGTTGAGGTGCCTCACTTGAATTTTTGCTTTGGGTTATTGCTTTGTTTAATAGGTGGATTTTTCGGTTTAAATTTTCTTTTTTATACTTGGTTTGCTTTAAAAAGGGCCCCTATTTAAAACCACCTAATTTTGTGGGTTTACTGTACTTCCATTTTGACGTTTTGGGTGTTTTCCCTTTTGCCCAATTTTAATTGGGGAAAAATGTAAAAACCAAAGCAAAATTTGGGACTTTTACTTGGTTTCCCGTGGGTACTGGGACAGAAAGGGCCCTTTTCTTTTCTAATAATTATCTTTTTGGGGATCTTTTTTCTGGTGGGCAGGGGGGGTGACTATTATCTTTTTTTTTTTTGCCGTTTCAATCAAAAGTGGCACTCTCAATGAGCATTGGGACCTTATGATCTTATTTAGCATGGTAAGGAAATTAGTATTCCTGCTGAAAACTTTTTTGTTTAAAAGGGTCCATTTATAAAAACCCTGGGCCAGTATTTAAATTTTTTAGACTTGGGATTGTTTTTGGAATTTAATTATTATTTTTTATTTTTGGTTTTGATTATAAGCCTATAATTTCATGAAAACTTTTCCCCTTTTTGTACACTATCACAGACACCCTTTTCATACTAATTTTTTTCCCTTATTACCCGACCTAAACCAATACCTCTTTTCTACCATTCCAAAACTCCCAAACAAAAGTAAACCCATTTTATGTATTTATTACCTACAATATATAAAATATAATATACATATATATATTATTATATATATATATATTTATATTTTTAAAATATATTATATATATATATTTAGAACACCCCCAAAATATAAATTTATATTAAAAAAAAAATGTTGCATATCACATATAAAAATACCTTAAAACATGTATACATACAACACACACACCCCACACACCCACACACATAAAATATTACATTTTATATTACATTATAATTATATATTTATTGTAAATTTTTATATATATATATTGTATATATCTTATATATATATATATTTATTTTCATAAAATACCCGGGTATATTTTACATATAATACAAACTATAAAAAAATTTTATGTATATTAAATTTAAAAAAAGTTATATGTACCCACACCCCCCCACCACACACACACACAACACACACACACACACACACCCACACACCCCACCCACACACACTCACCACACCTACACCCCACCACACACACACACACCCACAAAAAAAACACACACACACACACAAACCCCCCCCACCAACACACACACACACACACCACACACCAAAACATTTCCCCACAAACACAACACCCTATATATATATTAATTTTATATATTATTTATTTCCATTTTTATATTATAATATATTTAAATTTTAAATACCGAAATAAACAACAATTTTAATACAAAATTAAATATTTTGTAATTATAAATGTATATATGTATACACACCCCAAAACAAACCAAAAACACACACCAATAAACACAACACCACACACAAAACACACACACACACACACCAACCCAAACCCCCAAACCCCACCCCACACACACCCCACACCACCACACACCCACAACATAACCAACCACAGCACACAAAGGCCCCACACCCACACACACCCCACACACAACACACCCACACACACACACCCCACACACCACCCCCACACACACACCCACACCCACACCCATATAATTTATATAAAATTTTATATTATATTATATTATATATATAAAAATTATATATATTCATTTAATATTGATTTTATTTTTTATATAATTATATATATATATATAATTATATTTTTATTAATTTTTTTTATAATTTATATATCTTGTTAAAATATATATAAAATTTATTTGAGATTTTTATATATTAAATATAATACATATGTATAATTTAATATATATATAATAGATATTATATATATAATTTTTATTATTGATATATTTATAAATATTATGTAAATATAAAATTTTAAATTTTTTTAATATATATAGTTTATATATATCGGGATTAAAAATCTATTAAACTTTTTCTATATATATTTATGTTATATATAATATTTTATTCTAAAAGTATATTAAAAAATAAAAATTTTTTCTAAAATTTTATTTTAAAAAAATATCTATATTATTTTATATATAAAATTTTATATATATTTTTTCTCTTTATATAAAATTTTATATTTATTTCCCATCTAATATATTAAAATTATATATTTATTATTTATATTTTATATATTTTAAATTATATATATATCCCTTCTTTTCCCTGTCCTATATTATTTTATATATATTTATATTTTTTGTATTATATATATATAAAATTAAAAATTGGTTTTATTTTATTCTATTTTCTATATATCTTTTATAACATTTCTCTCTTATCTAAATTTTTTTAATTAATATCCTATTATTATATTCTCTCATCATATATATATTATATAAAAATATATATTTTTTAGTTATATTTTCCCTTTTAATTTTATTCTATTATATTCTTTTATATATCTATATTTATATATTAATTTATATAATTTTGTTTATATATATATTCTTTATGTTATTAAAATTATATATATAAAATATATATTTTTATTGTTATATATTATTTTATTTTATTATATATTCTTTCTCTTCTTTGGGTTTTTTTATTTTTTAATTATCTTTTATTTATATTTGTATCTTTTTTTATTTTATCTTTTTATTTTCTCGCTTTATGCTTTTTAATTTGTATTTATCTTTTATTCTATAATTTCTCATTTCTATATTCTATATTAATGTATATATATATTTTATTTTCTTATTTATTTTAAAATTTATCTATTATTTTTATCTTTATTTTTTTGTTCTATATTTTCTATATATTTATTCATTATATTTATTATATCTCTCTCTATACTATATATTTTCCTTTTTTTTTATCATTTTCAACCTTTTTACTCTGTCTTTAATCTTATCTCTATTTCTTCTTTTATATATTATATTTAAACTACTTTAATATCTTATTGACTTATCTCTATAATTTTATCCCTTTTTCTTTTTCTCCTTCTTTTTCTTTTTCGTTTTTGTTCTTTTATTTTTAAAATTATATTCTTTTATATCATATCTTTTAATTTTTTCTTATAATATTGTAATCTATTCTTTGGATTTTTTTCTATCTTTTTTCCCTTTTTATATTTTTCTTCTTTTAACGGAGGGGGCTGGCTGAGCCGCCCGGGGCACAGCCCCAAAACCATTGGGAGTTTTTTACGGGGGGGCCTTTGGGGGTGAGTACGTTTGGGGGGGCCCCCCGTTCCTTTCCACGGAGAGGCCAGTGTTACCTTTTTTTAGGTACCACCCTTTTTTTTCCGGGCTTGGGGGCCAGCCGGGCTTGGGCTGGCCCCCCCCACCCAGCGGCTGGCAGGAAATTTAGGGGAAGCCCTTGCCCCAAAGGGGAAAAACGGGGCAAGGGCGGGGACTCCCAAAACCCTCAAAATCAGATTTCCGTCGTGACAGTTTCCCCATCCGACGCCCCCAAACCCCTCGGGCCCCCGCGGGGGTTGACGATCATGGTTTTTCCCTGAATTTTTTTTTGGCAAATTTTGAGCGGTTTGGGTTGCCATTGGGCCCTTTTTGCCCCTTTTTTTTTTTTTTTTTTTTTTTTTTTTTCGAGTCCCCATCTCCCATTTACGCCCCCCCTGACTTGGGGTGCCCTTTTCCACCCAGCGGCTTTTGGGAGGCCCAAACGAGGGGAAGTTCCTTGCCCAAGGGAACAAAGCCCGGCCCTTTACCAAACCCCCGAACTCAGATTGCCGGCTGAAGGGGTTGATTCCCGACGCTCTAACCATTCGGCCCCCGCGGGCCCATGCATATATATATATATATTATATAATATATAATATATATATATTTATTTTATTTATATATATTATATTTTATTTTAAATATTTTATATTATGTATACCAAAATATATATATTATCCCTATATTAGTATAAAATTTCTTTATATATGTATATTCCACTAAAAATTTTATTTTACATATATATTTTTTATTTTTATATATATATTATAGATATATATATATTTTAATATATATATATATATATTAAAATATATTTTTATTTATATATCATATTATATTTTTATTTATTTATATATTAAAATCTTATTCCCCAATTCTACCATATATTTTATGAAAAATTTTATATTAAAATATTTAAGTGTTATATATATTTATTTATTTTTATATATAAACTATATTTTATATTATTATTATATTTATTATATATAATATATTAATATATATATTATATATATTATATATATATATATATATATTTATATAATATTTTTTATATAAATTTTAAAAAGTATATTTTTATATAAAAATTTATATATATAATATATTTGTATTTTATTATATTTTTTATTTTATTTTATTTATTTTAAAATATTTTAATATATAAAATTATAATATATATATATTTTTATATATATTTAAAATATATTTTTATATATATTATATGATTTTAAAAATTTTATAATTAAAACTATATTTTTTTATAAATAAGGCATATATATATATTTAAAATAAAAAAATATATAGTATAAAATTATTATATTAAAAAATATCTATCTTTATATCTATAATATTATTGTTAATGTTTTGTTCATATATATATTTTATAATTTTCCTTAAAATATTTTATTTTATATATTTTATTAAATTATATTATATTTTTTTTATGATATACTATATTGTAAATTTAAAAAAATAATTTTAGGGTATCTATGTATATATATATATAATTTATATTATATAAATTTTTATATATTTTAAAATTTATGTCTTTCTATTATTTTAATATTAATATATATATAAAATTTATTTATATTACATTATATTTTTTTCCCATTCCCCTTTTATATTTTCTTATTCTTTTAAAATATTGTTAATTTGTTATTGTATTATATATTATTTTTATGATTATTTATATATATTATCTTTATTATTTTCTCTATTCCTATTTTCTATTTTTATGTCTTATATTTCCTCTTCTTATCTATATCCCATATTTCCCATCCTTTTTATAGGGTTTTATTTCCTTTTTTTTTAATATTCCTTTCTAATTTTACTTAAAATTTTTCTTAAATATCTATCTATTTAAAATTTTTTTTCTCTCTAAAATAATTTATCTAATATATTGAAAGGGGGGAAAAATTTTGGATTGAAAAAAGTTCATTTAATAACCCCCCGTGAAACCCCGAAAAAAAGGGAAAAGGAACAAAGCCCAAAAAGGGGGGAAAGAATTTAAATTTTTGTGATAATTTAAAGGGGTGAAAAAAAAAATGAAAATGGGGAAAATTAGATGTAAAAAAAATAGAAGTGGATGGAAAAAAAGAAAAAAAAAAGAAAAAGTTTGGGGAACCCCGATGTATGGAACGCCCCCCCCCCAGGTTGGTTTGGGGATACTCTTGCTTGCCAGCCCAAAACCGCTCCCCCCCGTGAGGGGCTGCCTTTAGAAACCCTCTGCCCTTTGTCCCCTCGTGCTTCGTAAATAAAAACCTCGGGACCTTGGGCGCTGCTCGGCGTCGCCACCGTCGCCCTAGCTCCGGCAACAAGACCCGGGGTTTTTCGCCCTAGCTTGGCGAACACCGAGGCACGGCGACAGATCACAGCTTCTCGACAAGGGTGGGGACCCCCTGTCGTCCCCGAGGAGTCGTGTGCTCCACCGGCTTCGGCATACGGACAAAGCGTTAGTAGAAAAACGGAGTGTATGCGAAGCCCTCTTTGGAATAGTAACCGCATGAGACATTTGCAGCGTTCGGGCTCTTATCTGTTTAAGTTTCTTTACTTCGAGTGAATGGTAGTTATATCGTATTTGTGTGTCTGGTGTGTATGCGTGTTGGGGGCGCCTCGGGTATTATCTACGTGCCAATACCGCAGCGTGCTGAATTATTGTATAGTTTATAGGTTGTATAGTTTTGTATAGTTTTGATTTATAAAGTTATCAATTATATGTTACCTATGATTAATAAATTAGAAGTATCGTCGATGTTTGCTTTTACCCATATTATTATTCTTGCAAAAGAAGGGATAGAAGATCTAGAGAGGCTGAATAATATCAAGTGAATGATTAATCATTATTAGCCCTCTCATATATATATATATATATATATATATTATATATTATATATATATATAGTATATATATATATTTATATATATATATATATATATATATATATATATATATATGTATATAAAAATGTACATTATATGTATATATTTATATATATACATATATTTTATATTTATATATATTATATATATATGTATATAAAAATGTACATATAATGTATATATTTATTATATACATATTTATTATATATATTATAATATATATATATAATATATATATTATATATATCTATATATATATATTATTATAGTATTTATATATAAGAAATTTATATATTTATATATGTGTGTGTGTGTGTGTGTGTGTGTGGTTGTGTGTGTGTGTGTGTGTGTGTGTGTGTGGTGTGTGTGTGGTGTGGTGTGTGTGGTGTGTGTTTATGAATAAAGAAAAAATATATATCTCTATACATATATATATATACTATTATATATTTTATATGGATATATATATTTATATATATCTCCCCCCCAATCCTTTGCCCGCTGTTGTCATGGGGGGGGCTTAGGACTGGAACCCAATGCTGGGGATCTCCCCTCCATTGGGGCTCAGCCCTCGATGCAACTAATTTTGCATGGTGTTTTTTCCCCTCCTGCTTTTTCGTTTCCATCCCTTCCCAACCCCTTCTACTATCTACTTCCTATGGTCTGAGAGCCGTGCTGAAAGATAAAAGGCTGACTTAGTGCCAGTCCTGAACAGCCCGAGGGAGCCATGGGCACGGCATTCCCGTTTTAGTTGTCTAGCCCTTACCCCTCAAGGGGTGGACTGTTTCTCTCCTCAACATACTCCATGGCCAGTAATAAAGAAGTTATACCCTTATTAAGGGCAATGAAGCTTGCCCCTTCGTCAAATAGCCCCAATTTAAACTCTCCCAATTCCCCGACCCCAGGCTCTCCTTTGACCACGGCTCCGAACACTGCAACTACTACCCCTTCCTCAATTGTTACTAGTACATTATCCACCCAAGTCAACACTCAGTTTCCAGGAGACATTCCTACTCTTCCAATATGCTCAACTTCATCACTTCTACCCTCACAATCTTCAACTATCCCATGCTCCCTTATTACTACTTTACAGTCTTATTGTCCACCTCTCCATAATACTACCTCCCTCTTCCACTTCTTCCTTCTCTATAAATATCTTAAAATACTCTATTTAGCCCAGCCAAATGGGACCAAATTTTCGTGATACCCCCTACATCTCCCTACTCTGACAACACTCTTCTTTTACAGCAATGCCTCCAAACACAAGTAGGCAAAGTCTCTTTCCGTAGCTGACATGATCGTTCCCTTCTCGTCACAGTAACATCTGAAAACCTAGCTATAGCATTATCAACTCTAGCTGATGTCTCTGGTAAACCCATTCCTGCTGAACCTCACCCAACACTCAATACTTGCACCAGAGCTGTCCCCAGCAAATTGCCCTATGTATATAACAAAAACTGGTCAGAGTGTGGAGAAGACTTACTCACCTGCCTCACGGATTATGAAGCAATATCAGTACAGTGCTACTTCATTCCTCCGAGAGGTCATCATAAGAACCCCACTAACATTGCCAAAATTACTTTCCATAGACATGACCTCCCTTTGATGATTACATTGATTGAGAATCCCTCCCTATCCGACCACATCAACCTCCTCCCCATCAGTGCCCTCCATGTGCCCAACCTGGTCATACTCGGTCAAACTGCTTTGCACAGTCACGCACATGGGCCAACTGTGGCAACCCCCATAATGTACTTTATAGGGGTTGTCCCACCTACAAATTTGAGTCTGAGGTGACAAATCACAGATTCAGACTTGGACTCGCTCTATGTGAAGCCAGACAGGAAGCACGTCGACAAGGTTTTTCTCTTACTCCCTACTCCAGTAATATCACTCGCTCTGCCCCTCCCCCTCCCTTCCAAAACATTCCTACATCCTCCCCTATACCTATCCCTCCTACATCTTACTTCCCCACTTCTACCTACCTTCTTCAGTCAAATTCTTTTGCCATTCTAAACCCTGACACTCCAATCTCTACTGCACCCAACTTCCCTCTCTCCTACCACACACTCACCTCCACCTACCTTTGCCTCTACTCCTCAGACACCAGTCTCCTCTCCCCCCGCCACCTCCATAAGAAAACGTTTGTCTCACAAAACTCCCCAACCAACGCCTTTACAGAAACTCTTGAAGATATTCAAAATTATCTACTTGAGTCCCAAACTGACACCGAAACCCTTCATCCACTCCCAAATCCCACAACTCCTGCTCCCTCCACACTCAAAGTGACTGCCAATATCCATCCTCCTCCTACTCATATTCTCCCTATACCCCTTCCTCCTACTCCCTCTCATCACAGCCCATCCCCCTAGCTGCAACTCCACCTACATTAACCCTCCCTCCATCTTCTTTATCCCTTCACTCCCTCCTTGATACACAGTTGAATCCCTTATGTCACAACTATGCCCATCCCCAGATCCTCCACCTCCTGATACCCCTCATGATACACAACCACCTTCCCCTCTCATTCCTTATCTCACCCCCTAGCTCCTTCCCCTTCAAATTCTCAAATGTACTGTAAACGTTATCAGTCATAGATCAACTGAAGTACAGCTCTCCTACATTAATATTTGCGGTTTCCGTTCTCATAGGCCTGACCTTCATCATATCCTTTCTTCTTAAAACCCATCCATTATCTGCCTCCAAGAGACTTTTCTTATACATCCTCCTATACCAATCCCCAACTACCATGTTGTCTCTTCTTCACGCTCTCTTTATGCCTCATCTATACTTATCCATCAGAAAATACCTTATATCATTCCTAACTTGCAAACCACTGTCCCGTGCATAATTATTTGCATCTTCCTTCGCCGTTGGATCACAGTTATTTCAGTCTACTTCTCCCTTTCCCACCCCATTGACTTTATTGCCTTTGAAAATCTATTTTTCCAACTTCAGTCACCTTTCCTCTTAACTGCCGCCACACTCTTTGGGATGATTCTATCACCATCTCCCATGCCGATCCCTAGAACTCTACAACTGACCTTATTATTCTTAATTCAGATCGCCCCACACACATACGCATGCAATTTTTTCATGCTTTAATCTCTCTCTATGCTCCCCTTCTCTTCATTTAGGTTTCCATTGGTCAGTTCTAGACCACTTTCCCTCTAGTGACCACTTTCCAGTTCTCCTTTCTCCTACTTCTTATGTACCACTTCCTAACTCCTACTTCATATGTACCACTTCCTAACTGGTGCTATGATAGAGCCTACTGGCGTACTATCACTTCACTCTCTGCTATTCCTACCCCCCCCACCCCTCTTCTCGTCCATTTCATATATGATACAATATTTCACAACTACAGTCCCAAAGGCTGCCTATACAGCCATTCCTCAAACCTCAAGACCTTATACCTCTAAATGTGTTCCATGGTGGAATTCCGATTGCACTAAACACTTCGCTTGAAACGTGCAGCCTGGAACAGTTACCACTACAAACGAGGCACCCCTAATCAACTGTCAGCCCCCTCTTCATTGTCTTCATCGTACAATCAGGAACAATAAAACAAATAGCTGGTGAAATTATGTTTCCTCAATTACATCTACATCTATCTCAAATGTCTGGCGCCTCTGAACTCAATGCTGCCTTACAGTCATGCCGCAACACTCATGAAGGCCCTGACCGTATTCACTACCGTAGGCTCCAACACCTATCATCTTCCTCTCTATCCTTCCTATTAACCATTTTCAACAACATATGGACGTCAGGAAATTTTCATTCTTATTGGCGAGAAGCTCTTATCCTCTCTTTGAAACCCAATAAATCGGGTACCCTCCCTCAAGATTACCGCCCCATCGCTATAACTAGCTGCTTGTGCAAACAACAGAGTGAATGGTTAACTTCCACTTAATGTGGTATCTTGAATTTCAGAGTCTTCTCTCCTTTCCCGTTGCCCAGTGTTTTTGGTTTCCGCCGTCCGGAAGTACACTGAACCCTGTTCCTAC
>NC_051420.1:24185077-24187035 GCF_015228065.2 Penaeus monodon | reverse complement strand
TATATATATATATATAACACACACACATATATATACATATATATGTATATATATATATGTGCATAAATATACATATAGATATGATACATACATGCATACATATATAGATATATGCATCTATGCATATACCCTGGGGTTCCCTTGAACAAGGATAGCACCCTATTAGCTCCCTATACCAGGGTTGCGGTGAAACTGTCGGCAGCAGGGCAGTGGATATCTGGTGAAAACACCTTCGGTTCTACTGATTACTGGTTTCACCAAATAATATGTCTGGTGTATTACAGTGTAACTGTTTTAAAGCGGCAGAGATAGTTCCTCCTAGTTAGTTGGAGACTGCAAGTTGAGAAGGAGCCTGGGGGATTCCACTCAACTTTTCTTTTCTCCTGACAAACCTCTACACCAATGATTAAATACAGAAATGATAATTCATACCACATCGCCCGTCGCGTGGGTTATCAAGGGGCGCGTTATTCAGTGGGCAACAAGGCTGACAATGTTAAATCTGGAAGACAAAGATGATAAAGAAAACATGTCCAATTAAGAAACACATTAAAAATCGGAACGTGGAACGTAAGGAAAATGAAAGAGATGGGTAAATTACATACTGTCTGTAACGAAATGGATAGATACAACATTCAAATACTAGGAATAAGTGAGACCAATTGGAAAAGTAATGGAAGTTTCAAAACTAAAGAAAACAAGACAGTTCTTTTTTAAAGATTTTATTGAATTCTGTAGTACAAATAATCTAGTTATAGCCAATACATTGTTCCAACACCACCCAAGACACTTGTACACGTGGTTTTCACCTAAATTGACTACATTGTGCTGAACCAAAAATGGAAAAGTTGCATAAAAAATGCCAAGACAAGACCTGGTGCTGACTGCAACAGTGATCACCAACTACTAACTATCGACTTCAAAATAAGACTCAAAAAGATGGAGCGTCCAACACCACCTCTAAAGGTCGACTACAAAACTCTTGATAACAATTACAGAATTACAGTGTCAAACAAATTTGAAGTACTCAATCAATGTGAAGATGATAAAACACCAAATGAGTTGTGGGAAGAAGGAAAAGAACTCTTCTGAGCGCTGCTTAAGAAACTATCGCCAAAAAGAAAAAGACAGATTCCCCCTGGATATCTGAAAAAACACTAAGTGAAATTGAAACAAGAAGATGCCTAAAATCAAAGGGTATCAATAATTCAGTTGAAAAGGTAATTTACAAAAAACAAAATACAAAAATTCAAAGATCATTGCGACAAGATAAGGAAAAATATTTAAATGAACATTGCCAGAGAATTGAAAACTGTTCTATCAATAAGACAACTAAAAAACTCTACCAAGGAGTACGAAACATCACACGAAAATTTAAACCTACAATGGACACTATCAAAACTGAAGATGGACTTGTTTTATGTGATGGAAAAGAAGTCAAAGATAGATGGAATCAATATTGTTCCAACCTATACAAAAAGAATAAAGATCTAACAACAACATAAATTAGACTCAATGACAGCGAAGATGAACCACCGCCACTGCTAGACGAAGTTATAAAAGCCATACAATAATTAAAGAATAACAAGAGCCCGGGAATAGATGAAATAACAGCAGAACTAATCAAGAATGCTGGCGAAAGTGTTGAATACTTCTACAAACTTTGAACAAAAATATGGAACAAAAGAAGATGGCCAGAAGACAGGGTAAAATCAGTTTTTGCTCCCATACCTAAAAAAAGTGACGCACTCCAATGCAACAATAACAGGACAATTGCATTAATAAGTCACAGCAGCAAAATTTTGTTGAAATTATTGCTGAAAGAATGAAGTTGAAGTTAAGAGAAGAAATTGCAGATGAACAAGCAGGTTTTCGCCCTGGAAAAGGTACCAGAAACCAGATTCAAAATCTAAAATTAATCATAGAGAAAAACAGAGAACATCAAAAAGACCTATACC
>NC_051420.1:24178833-24179977 GCF_015228065.2 Penaeus monodon | reverse complement strand
AAAAGGGGGTTTCTCAAACAGAGTCGCAGGGTTCTTTCTGTCCCGCACCTCTTAACTATATTCTGAACAATTATGAGAGGTGCTCTAAGAATTTGAAGGAACTGTAGATGTTGGAGGTTACAAAATATCAAATCTAAGATACGCCGATGATATGTTTTGATTGCCAGCAGTATCACTGAACTACAACACTACTAGAAAAAGTTAGAGAAGCAAGTGAAAGGCCAAGAAAACTAAGATCATGAGATTCAAAGATAACCGGCAATGAACAATGATAAATATGTTACAATCAATGGAATGATTGTGGAAAATGTAAAAGAGTTCACTTATCTTGGAGCTGTTTTAACTAATACATAATGATGATTGACCGGAGATAAAAAAAATTTGCCATTGCAAAAATCCCACAATTACTCTCAATAACATCTGGAAAGCCCAAAAGCATTACCTTACGGACAAAGCTGAGGTTATTGAACTCTTTATTTTTTCCCAATTGCATCATATGGTTCTGAGTGTTGGGTGCTGAAGTAACAGACAAGAAAAAGATCAATATTTTGAAATGTGGGGGTACGGGAACGGTACTGCTTTATTAACTGGACAGAGAAGAAGACGAATGATGAAGTGCTGAAAAAAATAAATTGTAAAGACCGGCTGTTGGACATCTTGAACAGAGGAAATTAAAGTTTATTGATCATGTGATGAGAAGTAAAAGTTTTGAGAAAGCTTGCTGACAAGGATGGTGATAAGAAACAGAGGAAGGGGCAAACCAAAGACAAGACTGAGCGACAACATCAAAGGTATTTGCGGGTTTTCGTGGTACAAGTGGAAAGAAAGCGTAAGATCGAGTTGAGTGGCGAAGGATGGGGGAAAGGGGTTTCCACGCTGCTCAAACATGAGCATACGTTATTGATTGATTGATTGATCTATGCATATATAGATGTGTATATACATGTATGTATATAGGCCGCGGTGGCCGAGTGGTTAGAGCATCGGACTCAATGCTGTCACGACGCCAATCTGAGGTCGAGGGTTCGAGTCACCGGCCGGCGCGTTGTTCCCTTGGGCAAGGAACTTCACCTTGATTGCCTACTAAGCCACTGGGTGGGCAAGACAGCCCAAGTCAGTGCTGGTCCCAAGCCCGGATAGATAG
>NC_051420.1:24161333-24173833 GCF_015228065.2 Penaeus monodon | reverse complement strand
TCATTGGCGTCCTTAATTTTAATTTTGTATCCCCAACATCAAATTTTTCCTTAAAATTTCTAGAGCACCTCTTAATTGTTTCAGAATTATTTTAAAGAGGTGGGGGGAGACAAAATGCCCCCCGTCCCCTCCGTTTATTCAACCATTCTTTTTAACCCAAATGGTTCTTACAGTTGTTTGTTGTTGGTCATAATGGTTTTTTATTGGATGTGTTTTTTTAAAACTTCATACTTCTTTTATTTCGAGGATATCGTGATAAACGTATAAAAAACTTTAAAGAAATCGTGAAACACAGTTAGTCTTTCTGATGTTCTCTTTTTTTCTTATGATAAATTTTAAATTTTTAGAACGTTTTTGGTACCTTTTCCAGGGCGAAAAACCTGCTTGTTCGTCTGCAATTTCTTCTTTACTTCAATTTCTTTTTTTCGCAATAATTTTCATAAAAATTTGCTCTGTGACTTTTTAATGCAATTTCCTTTTATTTTTTGTTGGAGTGCTCATTTTTTTTGGGTATGGAGAAAAAACTGATTTTCCCCATCTTCTGGCCATTTCTTCATTAAAAAATTTTGTACAAAGTTTTAAAAGTATTAAACACTTTCCCCAGCATTCTTGATTATTATAGTTTTTTCACCATTCCCGGGTTTTTTATTTTTTAAACTCTTTAGGGTTTTTAAAACTTCTCTAGCAGGGGCGGGGGGTCATCTTCCTATCATTGAGTCAAATTTAAATGTTTTGTTAGATTTTAAATACTTTTGTATGGGGTGAAACAATAGATTCCATCTATCTTGCTTTTTTTTATACTAAAAAAATTCTCTTCAGTTTTGATATGCCCATTGTATTTTTAAATTTCTTTTGATGTTTCGTATCCGGTGGGTTTCTTGTTGTCTTTTTGATAGAACATTTTCAATTTCCCGGGCAATGTTCTTTTTAATATTTTCCTACTTGTCGCAAAAATCTTTGAATTTTGTATTTTTTTTTTTTGTAAATTACTTTTTAAACTGTTTATTGTCCCCTTTGATTTTGGCATCTTCTTGTTTCAATTTCCTTAGTTTTTTTCAGATATCCAGGGGGAATCTGTCTTTTTCTTTTTGGCGATGTTTTTTTAGCAGTGCTAGCAGATTCTTTTTCTTCCCCAAACTATTGGATTTTATCATCTTAACATTGATTGATCTTCAAATTTGTTTGACACTGTAATTCTTAAGTTTAAGATTTTTGTAGTCGACCTTTAGGGGTGGTTTTGATTTTTTTGAGTCTTATTTGAAATCGTATTTTGAATTGGTATCAGTTGCTCGGGACCAGGGGCTCGCTTTTCATTTTTTATTACTTTTTCCCTTTTTTGGGGGGCGCCAATGTAGTCAATTTAGTTCGTGTTATTTTGTCTGGTGAAAACATGGTACAAGGTTTTGGTGGTGTTTTGGGAAATGTATTGGCTATAACGATTTTTTTTACTACAGAAATTTAAAAATCTTTTACCCCTTTCATTTATACTCCAAGGCCGAAATTTTCACAGGTGTCCTTTTTTAGATCTTTTTGCCTACTTTTGGGGTTTAGGGCTCTCATATTTTCTTTTACATCTCTGTTGGGATTGGTCTAAAATTCTTGGAGAGTGTTTAAAAAAATTTTCCCTTTTTTATCACTTGCAATGTTGGTTTGGGGCTAGCATTGTATAAAACTAAAGTATTAGGTTTTTTCTTGTATTCTGACATTTAAAATCGATCATTTTTTGGGGTGACCCAAATTTGGCATTTTCAGTTTTTTTTTGTGGAATCATAGCAATCCGGACATAAATTTCCCTTTTTCTTTTTCCCGAAAAAAAAACTGTCTTTTTTTTTAGTTTTGAAATTTTTATTACTTTTCCAAGGGGCTCTTTTTCCAGATTAATTTGTATTATCCCTTTCGTTTCAGACGTATGTAAATTTCCCATTTTTCATTTTTCCCTTTCGTTCCACTTTTTCCCATTTTAAGTGTTTTTTTAATTGGGCATTTTTTTTTATCATCTTTTTTCTTCCAATGCATATTTAACTTGTCACTTTTGCCCACTGAATAAAGCGCCCTTGTTAAAACCCCGCGCGGCGATGTGGATAATTTCATTTTGTTTTAATCATTGGGGTAGGTTTGTCCGGAAAATAAATTTAGTGGAAACCCCCAGGCTCCTTTTCAATCGCGTCTCCAACTAACTAGAGGAAAATTTTCTGCCCCTTTAAACAGACCTTATACCCCGAATATTATTGGTGAAAACCCTAAACAGTAAACCGAAGGGTTTTCCCAAATTTTCCCTGCCCTGCTGCCGACATTTCACCTGGCATAGGGAGTAATAGGGCTATCCTTGTTCAAGGATTCCGGGGGAGTTATTGTGTTACCCAGGACAAAAGTGTGTATATATTATATATTAATATATTTTATTATATATATATTATATATTATATATATTTATATTTTTATATTTTGTGTGTGTTTGTGTGTTTTGTGGGGGTGTGTGTGTGTGTGTGGTGTGTACTCGTAATGTAATCTCTCTCTCTCTCTCCCTCTCTCTCCTCTCTCCTCTCTCTTCTCTTTTTTTTTATATATATAATTTTTATCTATATATAATATATATATATAATTGTGTTGTGTGGTGTGTGTTTGTGTTGTTGTGTGTGGTGTGGTGTCGTGGTATGATGATTAACTACATAAAATTAAGAAAGAGAAAAAGATAGATAGATGATAGATAGATATGAGAAAAGAGAGGTTATATATATATATATATATATATAATAAAATTTTTATATAATATATAATCCCCAAAAAATTATAAAAAGTATTGATATAGTATACATATTATGTATGTATTCATAAATGCATATATGTAAAATGAATATAAAAAACTAACAACTAATAACAAGTAACTAAAAAATAAATAAAAAAATAAAATAAATAATATATATTATTTTAAAATATATATATATATATATATAATTAAATATTAAATATTATATTATGTGTATATATATATACGGCGATGGTCCTGGGAGGGGATGGCCTCGAGTTCATTTTTGTGGTGTGGTATAAAAAATTTATAGAGAGAGAGATAGACAGAGATAGAGTTTCTCTCTCTCTCTCTCTCCTTCTCTCTCTCTCTCTCTTTTTCTTCTATAATATTATATATTTTTTTTTATATATATATATATATATATATATATATATTATATGCATATGTGTGTGTATATATATACATATATATACAAATATACATATATATACACATGTTTGTGTGTATATATACACTTATACACACACACACATATATGTATATGTATATATATATGTATATTGTTACATTACATATATTATATATATGTGTGTGTGTGTGAGTGTGTATATAAATATATAATATATATGTATACATACACGTATATATATAATATAATAAAATATATATATATATAATAATATATATATATATATTAATATTATATATATATGCATATATATACATATATATACATATATATACATATATATACATATATATACATACATATATATATGTATGTATGTATATATTGACATACACACACACACACACACACACATACACACACACAAATACACACACACACGCACCACACACACACACACACACACACACACACACAACACCCACACATATATATATATGTGTGTGTGTGTGTGTGTGTGTGTGTGTGTGTGTGTGTGTGTGTGTGTGTGTGTGTGTGTGTGTGCACAAACACTCACACACACACATACACACCTATATGATGAATTACTCATCCGGATGAGTAATGCGTCACACACACACACACACACACACACACACACACACACACATCTTTTTAGTGCTCTATCATAGGACAGGTTGACTATCATGCCTTCACACCACCTTTCCTCTTCTTTTAACGGTAGGTTCATGTCTGAGCCGCCGTGGTCACAGCCTGATACTTAATTGTAGTTTTCATGTTGTGATGCTCTTGGAGTGAGTACGTGGTAGGGTCCCCAGTTCCTTTCCACGGAGAGTGCCGGTGTTACCTTTTTTTTTAGGTAATACATGGATTGACTAGGGAAATGATTCTCAGGTTGGTTTCCTATTGTCTTCTCTGGTGTCATCGAGACGATGATCCTGACCATTAACCTCATACTAGTGACGACTTCTGTTGACCATCTTGATACTCCAACCACAGATCTGCATGAAGCACTGCATCCATGCTTCATGTTTATTTTATCAGGGGCTCAGTGGTTATTATGCCTCGCCCATGGAACAAAACAGGTCTCGGGGTTCGAGGAATGGCTGCATAGGCAGTTCTGTAGTTGTGAAATAATGTATCATATCTGAAATGGACGAAAAGGAGGCTGGAGGTAGGAATAGCAGAGAGGGAAGTGAAAGTACGTCAGTAGGCTCTATCATAGCACCAGTGAGGGGAATTAGGAAGTGGTACATATGAAGTAGGAGAAAGGAGAACTGGAAAGTGGTCACTTTAGGGCAAGCGGTCTAGAACTGACCAATGGAAATCTAAATGAGAAGAATGGGAGCATAGAGAGAAACCAAAGCATGAAAAAAATTGAGTGTGTATGTCAAAGTGTGTGGGGCGACCTAAATTAAGAATAATAAGGTCAATTGTGGAGAGGAAACGTGTGGCGGTAGTTAAAATCACCAACTATAAGGAAAGGTGGCTGGAGTTGGGAAATTAGATTTTTAAAGGCACCAAAGTCAATGGGGTGGGAAGGGGAGAAGTAGACTGAAATAATTGTGATCCAAAGATGAAAGAAGATGCAAATAATTGTGCACGGGAGGGAGGTATGATATAAGGTGTATTCTGATGGATAAGTATAGCCGAAACAAAGAGGGAGTGAAGAAGAGACAAAATGGTGTAGTTGGGGATTGGTATAGGAGGATGTGTAGGAAAAGTCTCTTGGTGGCAGATAACGGATGGGTTATAAGAAGAAAGGATATGACGAAGGTCAGGTCTATGAGAACGGAAACCACATATATTCCAGTGTAGTAGAGCTATACTTTAGTTGATCTATGAATGATAACAGTTTCAATGCGTGTTTGAAAATTTGAAGGGAAAGAGCTAGGGGGTGAGATAAGGAATGAGGGGGAAGGCGGTGGTGTATCATGAGGGGTATCAGGAGGTGGAGGATCTGGGGAAGGGCATAGTTGTGACACAAGGGATTCACCTGTGCATCAAGGAGGGAGTAAAAGGGATGTAGGGGATGGGGAGAGGGTTAATGTAGGGTGGAGTTGCAGCTAGGGGGGATGGGCTGTGGGGGGGATGGGCTGTGTTGGGAGGGAATAGGAAGAAGGGGTATAGGGGGAATATGAATAGGAAGAGGATGGATATCGGCAGTCGGATTCTCCACCAATGAGTGTGGAGGGAATGGGGGTTTTGGAATTTGAGGGTGGATGAGGGGTTTCTGTGTTAGTTTGGGACTTGAGTAGATAATTTTGAATATCTTCAAGAGTTTCTATAAAGAAGTTGGTTGGGGAGTTTGTGAGACAAAGGTTTTCTTATAGAGGGGGGGGGGGGGAACTGGTATCTGAGGAGTAGACACAAAGTTAGATGGAGGTAATTGTGTGGTAGGAGAAGAAGGGGTGGAACGTTTAGTCTATCTGCTACAAGGCTACAGGAAAAAGTGAGAAAGAAGCGAGTTTATATAAATACACTTAAAGTAGTTTGAAGTTCAAAGCGAAAATGTTAATTGTTTATGTTGATATAAGTCATGTTCCTCTACCAAACGTTCAAAGCACGCGAGGCTGAGTGTGACTTATTGGCGTCCCAGGAATACACTCACACACTCACACACACGACTTCTATATGTATATATATGCAGACGTTGTAGAGTTCCTATGTAAGCTTTAAAATACAGAAATTCACACATATATATATCTATATCTCTCTCTCTCTATATATATATATATGTGTGTGTGTGTGTGTGTGTGTGTGTGTGTGTGTGTGTGTGTGTGTGTGTGTGTGTGTGTGTGTGTGTGTGTGTGTGCTTCTGCATAAGTATACCCTAACACCGCAGCGTTAAAACCTTTGCAAAATTCTTTTGTATTCCTGGGACGCCAATACGTCACACTCAGCCTCGCGTACTTTGAACGTTTGGTAGAGGAACATGACTTATATAAATATAAACAATTAACATTTTCGCTTTGAATTTCAAACTACTTTAAGTGCATTTAAATAAACTCGCTTCTTTCTCACTTTTTCCTGTAGCCTTGGGGGTTGTTGTCAGGCACAAAGAAGTCCAGAAGCGGTCTGTGTGCGCTCGTACGAGTATTTGTGTTATGTGTGTGTGTTCGTGTTTCGGTAGCTACCTGTGTGTGTATGTCATTCATATGTGTGTATGTGTATGTGTGTGTTTAACAATAAGTGCATGTCTATAGGTTTCCCCACAAAACGCCCCTTTGTAAACGTGCCTGCCTGCATGCCTGCCCGGCCCAGACGTCGTAATGCCGTGACCTTGGTGAGAGGTGTCCCGCTCCGCCTGGGGCAAGTTGTGCGAGAAAGTGGGGAGGGAGGGGGGGGGCACAGAGGGAGAGAGGAGGAAAAGAAGGATTAAAAGGGTGGGAAAGAGAGAGCGGGGGTTAGGCAGGGATGAATGGAGTGCTGGAGGGAGAGAAGAAGGAAAAAAAAGAGACAGACTGAGAGAATGAGAGGAAGAGAGAAAGAGAGAGAGAGAGAGAGAGAGAGAGAGAGAGAGAGAGAGAGAGAGAGAGAGAGAGAGAGAGAGAAAGAGGAGTGGGGGGAGGAGAAATAAAAAGAGAGAGAAGAGAGAGAGAGAGAGAGAGAGAGAGAGGAGAGAGATGGAGAAGAAAAAAAAGAGAAAGAGAGAGAGAGGGATGAAAGAGAAGAAGAAGGAGAGAGAGAGAGAGAGGAGAGAGAGAGGAAATAAAAAGAGGAAGATAAAGAGAGGTATAAGAGAATGAAGAATAAATATAATAAAAATATAGATATATATAATAGAAAAATATAATAGATATAGAAAGAAATATAATATAAAAGATATATAAATAGAAGATATATATAATAATATAATAGGGAAAGATATGGGAGGATATAGAGAAGATGAGATAGAGATAGAGAGATTATACAACAAGATTATATATATATATATATATATATATATATATATATATATATATATATATATATATATATATATATATAAATATATTTATATATATATATATATATATATATATATATATATATATATATAATATAGTAATATATATATATATATATATATATATATAAATATATATATACATATATATATATATATATATATATTATATATTATATATAATATATATATATATATATATATATTCTATATATATATATGATATATATATAATATATAATATATATATATAATATATATATATATATATATATATATGTACATACATGTGTATATATATATATATATATTATATATATATATATATATATATATATATATATATATATATATATTTATATATATATACACACACACACACACACACACACACACATCACTCACACTGGTGCTGTCTCATGCCATATCCCTTTTTGTCATTAATTTTATCCATTCTCTGCTCTTTTCTTCATGTTTGCATAAATACATTCCTTTAATTCATCTGAGCATGCCCATTCTTTTCCTTTCCCTAGGTCTTTTACCAGTTACTCTTCCTTCAGTCACCTCCTTCAACAACACGTTTCTACATAATTTATGCCCAGTCCATCTCTTTTTGGTTTTAAAAATCTTTTCTATCAACTGTCTCTTTTCTCCTACCACTGATAGCACCTCTTTATTGGCCTTCCTCTCTGTCCAGCTAATTTTTTCCATCTATCTCCAAATCCACATTTCAAAAGACTCTATTCTCTGAATTATGTCTGTTTTTATTGTCCATGTTTCTGATCCATACAAGAGGACACAGAGTACAAGACTTAAAATAACTTAAAATAGCCTTGTCGAATTTCTTTACCTATTGTGCATGGATCTGATTCTTCATCCATAACTCTAACTACTGCCTCATGCATCATATAAATTCACAAATCAATCTTCTATCACGCTAGTTTATTCTAAGGACTTTAAAAATATTCTGCATCTTAACCCAATCCACCCTATAAAAAGCTTTCTCATAGTTTCTTACCAAGGTATAATACTTTTTCACAGAGCACACGCATGACTCCGATCCAGATATGGACTTTCCTTAGCCTTTCCTTCTAGTCTTTTATTCAGTACCTAAGTAAGATCTTTGACACATGCGTAACTTGGCTGATGGCTCTGTATTCCTCACATGTAGTTACATTCACTTTCTTTTGCAAATATATTATGAATGCCATTGTGAATTCTGCTGACCAGGCACCTTCATAAATTATCTTGCATATATCAACTAGCTCTGATTTTCCTTCCTCACCCAAGTTCTTCCAAAACTCTGGTGATATACCGTCCACATCTGCATTTTTCTATTCTTTAAATACTTTCTTGTTGCCTAAATTTCGCTATCTAATAGCTGTGGATCTTTACAGTTGTCATCTACCTCATTTTCGCTCTTTAATGTATTGCTTCCAACGATCCTTCATGTACTTTTTGTCTTTCAAAAGGTTTCCATTCTCATCCTTAGTAACACTTTCACTATTACTTCACCTATTTTGTTATGTTAGCTGTCTTGCTTTATTATACAACTACCCTTTCTATATAATTCTTCCAGTCTTTACATTTTTCTTTCCACCACTCTTCCTTTGTCTTGTCTGTTTCCCGCCTCAATTCATTATTTAGCTGTTTAAACTTTCTTTTGCCTTCCTCAACTGCTATATTTTCCCACTTTCTCCTTTCATTCATTTTCCTTATCATCTCATCAGAGGCCCACGGCTTCTTTGCTGCTATACTTTTCTTACTTTCTTTCTATATATATTTCCAATTTAAATCTTTGCACTTTCCAACACTGCCTCTTTTCTGCTAATTGCACTCAGTGGTATTTTCCTCTCTTTTATTCTCCTTAATCTTTTCACTTACTTTATTCTGGGGAATTTCAGTTTTTTTCTCCATATTTTCTTAGTCCCATTTTAATTTTTTCCTTCTTTTCCAACTTTCGTCAAGATAACCTCATAACTATTAAATTGTGATCAAAATCAGCATCTGCTCCTGGAAAACTAGTTTTTATAGTTTCTATACATTTGTAGAACCAGGGTATGGTCTATTTGGAATCTACTAGTGTCTCCGAGTTTTTTCCATGTGTATCTGCGCCTTTTTCATGCTCATTCCGACAGAACTTAACAAGCCTTTCTCCTCTCTCATTTATAGTACTGTACGATATAGCATATACATGAATACCAATAGACCACGTGGCTGTTTACCACGTGGCTCCAAATCACAAATAAGAACCACTGAGTCAGCGAGGGCGTAGATGACGATGTTATCTGACCTCGCCTGACCTGACAGTTCGTCTCCAGTGTCCAATGTGGTAAGGTCGGCCTAGCCCTCTCCCTTCGGGCAGGTTGACCTGACACCGCGACCCCGCGCTCACCGCTTTTACCCTAAGCCAAGTCGTAGCATCATCATAACGTGTGTTCACCCCTTTAGTTGTGTTGTGAATCGCAACTATGTTGACTACCATTGCTGTTCACCAACAGTCATAGACTTTTACAATCTGGTGGCAGCGGGGCCGTTACATTCTTTCGGGTTGCAGCACAAATATCGCCAAAGAAAAAAAACAAAAAAAACGCTCGACCGCTACAAGACATGTCTAGAGAAAACCAGGTGAGTACACGTTTGGGCCTCTCTGTTTCTTTTCCCTTCCTTCTTCTCCCCTAAATGTGTTAAGCCGTCGGTTTTGTGAGTAAAAATGCCAAGTGACAACAATGGCACGTTCTCACACTTTTTTTAACCTCAGATCGCATTACCGTGTGATCGCGGTATGTGGTCAACAAACATGAATATCGTTTGTTAGTTAAGTAGTTAATTAATTTCTCTCGTTTTTAAAGATTGATGTTGTTTCATCTGCAATGAATTTAACGCGTTCGTGATTTTATCTCATCACGAATATCATTTTATTTTATCTCGTTCCTCCCCTCGCCCAGACCTGACCGTGCTTTCTCTTTCACTTGTGGTCGGTCGGTTGTGGTCTCGCCTGACCTCACCTTTCTCTTTTTCCGGTCAAACCTAGGGGATTAACTATAGCATGGTTACATTGCTTACTGGAAACACGTTCTATTGGCGCTAGCACAGAGCTTGTAACGCGATTTTATTAAAATTTATTATATTGAATATAGTGTAGGATCTCCCTCATATCATAGTGCACAGGATTGCCCGATATTACCCGGGGTTGCGTAAATGCCTAATAGATCTGCGCTCCGACGTTCAAAAAGTAGGTACAGGTAAAACTGAAGTTATTCGTCCGATCTGCAACTTTGAGTCAGTGTGACCCGTGGTTACGTCTGTTAAATAATGTAGGACTAGGGTTTAAACTAAATTATTCGCTTATTAATCACACCTTTCTCATCGTCTTGAAGTTGCACACGTTCCCCTGGGTAATTCCCAGGGGAACATGTGATTTCGTAGATATCTGTAGGGGTTGTCACTGGCTCGGTTTGCTTCAGTGTATGGCATTTTGGGTATAGGATCCCCCCCGTCGATGAAGTCTAACATGCATAGCTAGACATGTACCTCAGCTGTTCATATTTTCTGACCCCGAGACACATACACACACACATACACGCACACCCTTACACACTTACTCATTCACTCATCCATGCAGAACAAAAGACACTGAAGCCTTTTCATTAATAGGGTTTGTTGCTGTCGTAGTGCCAGCATAAAGATTTATGATGTATCTCTTTAGCCCACGATTTTGTCAGCCGTGATGAGTGACTTGTACATGATGTACACATTACATTTATTTCTTCTCTGTGTGACAACAATTGGTTCAAGCCGTTGTTGTTTCCCTTATCTACTCTCATTTCTATCAGAGACGGTTGGTAGTTCAAGCCAGGTCCATGCGGATTGCTACTAACGTCTCCCTCTCTTATTTTCTCCTATATCTTTGTGAAAATAAAACACAAAACAAAAAAAAGACGAAAATAATTAAAAAACTAACATTAAAAACTGCAAACTTAAGTAAATAACCGGCTAGTGGTACTTAATACCCCCTCTTCTCTGTTGCCTTTCTTTTTCTCTTACTTCCGACTATACCGACTATATATTGCAGTCGGACGGACGATAACCGACACGGCACCAAAGAAGGACCCTGCTGCAGAACTAGTCACCTTAGGATGCTGTGGGAAGGACGTCACCGGAAGATCGCCATAGGCCTGTGGACCAGGATGTTCGTGTTAAGCCGCCCCATGAGTGGACGGGCGCCGCCTGCCGAGACGGCCGTAGATCCAGGAACTCACCAGTGCAGGTACCAGTCGCCCCATGATGCTGTGGATGGGCGACGCCTGGTGGACACCCACAGATCCAGTCAACTCCAGGAGCTCGTTAGCGCAGGTATCAGTCGAGATGCCATCCCCCTGCCCGACGCCCGTAGCCCGTAAATCCAGATGAAGATTACGAGGACATGAGGATGAGCATACCGCCATGAAGGACCTGGACGAGATCTGTGAGGACGTGTGGATGAGTTAGGCCTGGACGAGGACTATGAGGAAGTCTAGACAAATCCAAAGTCAAGGAGGACCTGTGTGAGACTTTCGAGGACAGACAGATTACACTGAGGACCAGGAAGAAGAGGATGACAGGAACGAGCAGCCACGATGATGCACAGGGCAACACACGCGAGAACGAGATGACCAGCCAAGTTAGGTCACCCTACGATGTAGCATATACATAAGTACCAATAGACCACATGGCTGTTTATAACATGGCTCCAAATCCCAAATAAGAACCATTGAGTCAACGAGGGCGTAGATGACGATGTTATCTGACCTCGCCTGACCCGACAGTTCATCACCAGCGTCCAGTGTGGTAAGGTCAGCCTAGCCCTCTCCCTCCAGGCAGGCTGACCTGACACGTGACCTGCGTTACCCCCAGACAGCGTCTTGTGTGTGATGTAGCATATACATAAGTACCAATAGACCACGTGGCTGTTTACCACGTGGCTCCAAATCCCAAATAAGAACCACCGAGTCAGCGAGGGCGTAGATGACGATGTTATCTGACCCCGCCTGACCCGACAGTTCGTTGCCAGCGTCCAGCGGTGTAAGGTCGGCCTAGCCCTCTCCCTCCGGGCAGGTTGACCTGACACGTGACCCGCGTTACCCCCAGACATCGTCTCGTGTGTTCCCACGCTGTGTGTTAACTCTTATCAATAAAGAGTGAAACCATCAGACAAGTATCACTACCCCTGCAAAGCAATTGTACTAAGGTTCATAGCCTTTTACAGTACCATGTCCGAATGGTCCAAATTCCATTCCATCCTTTCCTGCAGCAAAGACGCTGTTCCAGTCTTGCATGTATGCCTGTATATCACAAGATCTACAGGTTCTGTCTGCACTTTACTTCCCTGA
>NC_051420.1:24157428-24158733 GCF_015228065.2 Penaeus monodon | reverse complement strand
TGTGATGAGCCTCCGAAAAATGGATTAGCATTTGTCCCCTCTCATTCCTAGTGCCTATTCCGTGATTCCTCACTACTGATTCTCCTTCTTTTCCCTATTGTGGCTTTAAAATCTTCCATAATTATTGTGAAATAGGTGTTTACTCTCTTGCTGGCTAAATGAACATCCTCATAGAAACTTTATTTCTTCATCACTGTGGCTGCAGGTTGGAGTATAGACTTGAACAATCTCTAAGTTGTACCTATTGTTTAGTTTTATTGTTACTGAAGCCACTCTTTCACTTATACTATAGATTTCCACGATATTCTTTACTTTTATATTTTGTGTACAATGGTTCATCAATGTGGAGCGGCCTGTTTTTAACCAGAGATTTTTAACACCTACTCCGAAGCGATCATGATCGCCGCCGTAACCGTAACCGTCGCCTCAGGGGAATGAGGGCTGTTGCTCTGTGCAGTCATGGTTTTTGATTGAGAGGTAGCCAGCCGAGTTACCCCCTACCTATTGGCTTAGGTATATCTTGGTGGGAGGGGGAATAGTTAGCTGGGATGCCCTTCCAGCAGGGTTGGCCCTGTCTAGTGTGAATTTATGAGCTTCAGTGCATGGGCCTGCTCACTACACCAAGGAATTCTCCTGTGAGCATGGGCTTGAGTATCAGGCACATGCTATCATACACCTGTATATATGCTCCTATGCATATGATATGTATACATACTATCTACAATATAGACGACTACACACATGCATAAACATATATAGACATATGCGCATACATATGTGTATACACACCTACACATATGCGAGCACACACATGCACACATATCTTATAAACATACTTACAACTACACACACACATAAAATATAGCCATACATATGCTTATGCACACATGTATGTGCACATACGTCTATGAGTACACATTAGTGTTCACCTACATCCATATGTATACACCTGTACATGCACATATACACATATGCATATATACATACACATAAATACACATACACATATACACATACATATACACACACATACGCATACACATACATTCATACACATATATACACACATATATGTATACATATACATATGTATACATACATATACATACATACATGTTTAAACAGCGTCTGCATGAGCGCACATGCACACTCCATTATAATGAGCCATGTATTGTAGGCTTGTAGCAGAGAGGTTGCGGGGTAGAAGCAGGTGATGTGGAATAGGAGGATTTAGGACGAGGCTGAGGTTTGGGGTTCAAGGAAGTTAGAAGGGTGATTTTGTATCTGGCAGTTTTTTCGGAAAGT
>NC_051420.1:24147762-24152328 GCF_015228065.2 Penaeus monodon | reverse complement strand
TTCATAAATATACCTCAGTACATCTGACTTGAATTGCTAAATCAATTTCCACCGAGTGCCCACGGGGAGTGAGCGTGAAACATCGCTATAATTGCTCAAGTAAGAGTAGATAGGTAATGTCTATGGAGCTAGTAAGATCCTAGTTGCACACTCCTTTTAGTGGGTCATGTGGTATGGTTGGATTAGCACTGGCCTCTGGTTTCATACTCGGAGTGACCTAGGTTCGAGTCAGGGAGAGTTGCTATTAATACATATATATATATATATATATATATATATATATATATATATATATATATATATATATATATATAATATATATATTATACATATATATATATATATATATATATATATATATTATATATATATATACACACATATATATACATATATACATATATTTATGTATATATATATAGATAGATATATGTGTGTGTGTGTCTGTGTGTGTGCGTGTGTGTGTGTGTGTGTGTGTGTGTGTGTGTGTGTGTGTGTGTGTGTGTGTGTGTGTGTGTGTGTGTGTGTGTGTGTGTGTGTGTGTGTGTGTGGATGTGTGGATGTGTGGGTGTATTCATTTACACACATATATATATATATATATATATATATATATATATATATATATATATATATATATAAATATGTGTGTGTGTGTGTGTGTGTGTGTGTGTGTGTGTGTGTGTTGTGTGTGTGTGTGTGTGTGTGTGTGTGTATGTATGTATGTATGTATGTATGTATGTATGTATGTGTGTGTGTGTGTGTGTGCGCATGTATAAATATATATACATATATATCATCAACATCAGCCGGAATCAATCCACTGCAGGACGTAGGCCTCTCCCAATCTGTTCTAACTCTATCTGTCTTGAGTTTTTTGTTTCCAATTTTGGCCCCCAAATTTCGTTAATTCGTCACGCCATCTTGTCAATGACCTCTTCATATTATCTGCAGACCAGTCTGTTACTTTCTTTGTCCATCTGTCCTGTCTCCAGCATATATGACCTGTCCATTATCATTTTTTCTTTTTGATGTTCCCTAGTATATCTTCCACTTTTGTCTGTTCCCAGATCCACATCGCCCTCATTCGATCTCATCCGATCCGAAGTCCCAGCATCAACCTCTCCATTCCTCTCTGGGTACTTACTAGTTTCCTCCTCAGTAATTTGGTTGTAGTCCATGTTTCTGATCCATAGGTCATAACTGGGAGGGCACATTAGTTAAAGGCTTTTCTTTTTAAACATAATGACAAGGAGCCTCTTAGTATGTTACCTTGTCTGTCATAGGCGCTCTAGGCTAGACTTTCCTGCTCACTAGATGCGTTTGTCTGTACGAGTTGCCCTAGGTATATATACTTCTCCACAACCTCTAGTGCTATGCCTTGTACATGTATCTGTTCGAATTCTACTCTACTGTCGAACATGATCTTAGTCTTTTTCTTGTTCATCCCAAGTCCGACTTTCAGAATTAATTTGCAAATTCACTGAAGAGAACAATATCATTTTCAAATCTTTGATTGTTTGATACCCTTTCCGTTTCATTCTAGTTTCTTGAATATTTCCTCAAAGTAAGGTGTAAATAATTTTGGTGAGATGATGTCGCCCTAACACCTTTCTTAATTGATATTTTATCAGTTTCCGTGTAGAGCTTGATGGTTGCTGTCCCATCTTCTTATATATATCTTCCAACATTTTACAATATACCTCTTCTACTCCCTGTCTTCGAATAGCTTCTAGTACTGCTGGTATTTGATCTTAGTCTTTTTTCTTATTCATCCTAAGTCCAGCTTTCAGACTTTCTCTATTCAGATAATTTATTAGTTGCTGCATTTCATTTGCAGATTCACTGAAGAGAACGATATCATCTGCAAATCTTAGATTGTTTAGGTATTCGTCTCCTAATTTGATACCCTTTCCATTCCATTCTAACTTCTTGAATTTTTCCTCAAGGCAAGCTGTAAACAGTTTTCGTGAGACAATATCGCCTTGTGTAACACCTTTTTAAATTGGTATTTTATCGGTTTCCGTGTGGAGCTTGATGGTTGCTGTCCCATCTTCGTATATATATCTTCCAATATTTTACAATATACTTCCTCTACCCCCTGTCTTCGAATAGCTTCTAGTACTGCTGGTATTTGTACAGAGTCTAATGCCTTTTCGTAGTCAATGAATGCCATACACAGGAGTTTCCTATATTGGTTTATTTTTTCTCTTATTTCAGTGAGCGTGTGGATGTGGTCTGTTGTTGAGAATCCACTGACTGTTCTCTAGGCTGGTTAGAATCTAGACTGTCAGAGATGCGAGTTGTGATGACTTTAGTGAACAGTTTGTAAGTAACTGAAAGGAGGCTTATGGGTCGGTAGTTTTTTTTAGATCCTTTCTATCCCCTTTTGTATCGAAGTAATTGTTGCATTTTTCCAGGATTTCGAAGTTTTCCATTACGAAGGCATTTGTCAAAAAGATTGGCTAGTTTCACTGTTGCAATTTCTCCTGCATCTATCATAAGGTCTATATTAATTCCGTCTTCACCTGGTGTTTTCCCTCTCTTCATGCATTTAAGCGCTCTTTTTATTTCTTCTGTTATGATGTTAGGTACGTCTCGTTACTTCGTTCGCTTTTAATCGTGACTGTTTATTTTTGTATAGATCTCTGTAAAAGTCTTCCACTACTCTTATGATTTCTTCTTCTTATGTCACTTCTCCGTTTGGTTTCTTTATTGCATACATTTGGTTTCTCCCTATTACGTGTCTCCTTTTAGCTGTTTTCATGGTGGTACCTGAGATCACTGTTTCATTTATTATTTGAGCATTGAATTTCCGTACAGCTCTCTTCTTTTTATTAATAGTCTTTGTTAGTTCAGCTAATTCTATTTTGTCCTTGTTTGAAAATGCTCTCATGACCCTACGTTTATGCATAAGTTGTGTAATTTCTCTCGTTCTTACCGCCTACTTCAAGTGCAGCTTCCTTTTTGATATCACTGAACTGTTTGTTGATTTAGGCAATGTTGAGATCTTCGTCGCTGAGAAGTGAGTTTCTGTTTTGGATGTTAAGGTTAAATTCGATTGTTCTGGTCTGCCAGTTAGCTAAATTTGGCTGCGGTTTTCGTATGAGTTTATTCTTTTCCGTTCTGAGGTTTGATTTGATTTGGCCTCTGACTATCCTATGGTCGCTGCAACATTTACTTTATTAATAACTTCCACATTTTTTTTTCTTTACTATATCGTGCCAATTTGAAATTATGAAGTCAATTTCGTTTTTGATGTCAGATGGCAACTTCCATGTTCACTGCCACTCTAGTCTTTTTTCGAAGAATGTATTTATGATATTGAGTGATTGAGCCTCCGAAAAATGGATTAGCATTTGTCCCCTCTCATTCCTAGTGCCTATTCCGTGATTCCTCACTACTGATTCTCCTTCTTTTTCCCTATTGTGGCTTTAAAATCTTCCATAATTATTGTGAAATAGGTGTTTACTCTCTTGCTGGCTAAATGAACATCCTCATAGAAACTTTATTTCTTCATCACTGTGGCTGCAGGTTGGAGTATAGACTTGAACAATCTCTAAGTTGTACCTATTGTTTAGTTTTATTGTTACTGAAGCCACTCTTTCACTTATACTATAGATTTCCACGATATTCTTTACTTTTATATTTTGTGTACAATGGTTCATCAATGTGGAGCGGCCTGTTTTTAACCAGAGATTTTTAACACCTACTCCGAAGCGATCATGATCGCCGCCGTAACCGTAACCGTCGCCTCAGGGGAATGAGGGCTGTTGCTCTGTGCAGTCATGGTTTTTGATTGAGAGGTAGCCAGCCGAGTTACCCCCTACCTATTGGCTTAGGTATATCTTGGTGGGAGGGGGAATAGTTAGCTGGGATGCCCTTCCAGCAGGGTTGGCCCTGTCTAGTGTGAATTTATGAGCTTCAGTGCATGGGCCTGCTCACTACACCAAGGAATTCTCCTGTGAGCATGGGCTTGAGTATCAGGCACATGCTATCATACACCTGTATATATGCTCCTATGCATATGATATGTATACATACTATCTACAATATAGACGACTACACACATGCATAAACATATATAGACATATGCGCATACATATGTGTATACACACCCACACATATGCGAGCACACACATGCACACATATCTTATAAACATACTTACAACTACACACACACATAAAATATAGCCATACATATGCTTATGCACACATGTATGTGCACATACGTCTATGAGTACACATTAGTGTTCACCTACATCCATATGTATACACCTGTACATGCACATATACACATATGCATATATACATACACATAAATACACATACACATATACACATACATATACACACACATACGCATACACATACATTCATACACATATATACACACATATATGTATACATATACATATGTATACATACATATACATACATACATGTTTAAACAGCGTCTGCATGAGCGCACATGCACACTCCATTATAATGAGCCATGTATTGTAGGCTTGTAGCAGAGAGGTTGCGGGGTAGAAGCAGGTGATGTGGAATAGGAGGATTTAGGAC
>NC_051420.1:24120262-24140262 GCF_015228065.2 Penaeus monodon | reverse complement strand
TCCACTCATGGGGCGGGCTTAACACGACATCCTGGTCCACAGGCCTATGGCGATTCTCCGGTGAGTCCTTCCCACAGCATCCTAAAGGTGACTAGTTCTGCGCAGGTCCTTCTTTGGTGCCTTTTTTTTGTTTGGGTTTGGGGGGGGTGTCGGTTATCGTCCGTTGGCCCCTGCATATATATAGTCGGTATAGTCGAGAAGTTAAGAGAAAAAGAAAGGCAGAAGAGAAGAGGGGGTATTAAGGTACCAACTAGCCGGTTATTTACTTACGTTTGGCAGTTTTAATGTTGTAGTTTTTTAATTATTTTCGGTCTATGTTTTGTTGTTTTGTGTTTTATTTTCACAAAGATATAGGAGAAAATAAGGAGGGAGTAGCGTTAGTAGGTAAAGCAATCGCGCAGGTGGACCTGGGCTTGAACTACCACGTCTCTGATGACAGTAAAGTGAGATGTAGATAAGGGAAACAACAACGGCCTGAACAATTGTTGTCACTACAGAGGAAGTAAATAAATGTAATTGTGTACATATGTACAAGTCACTCTATCACTGCTGACAAACATATCGTGGGCTAAAGTAGATACGGGAGATCATGAAATCTTATGGCTGGCACTGACGTACAGCACGAAACCCTATGAATGAAAAGGCTTCAGTGTCTTTGTTCTGTCTGGATGAGTGAATGAGTAAGTGTGTAAGGGTTGTGCGTGTATGTGTGTGTGTATGTGTCTCGGGGTCATGATTAGAAAATATGAACAGCTGAGGTACATGTCTAGCTATGCATGTTAACTTCATCGACGGGTGGATCCTATACCCATAAATGCCAATACATGAAGCAAACCGTGTAGCTCTAGTGACAACCCCTACGATATCTACTAAATCCATGTTCCCTGGGAATTATACCCAGGGGAACGTGTGCAACTTTCAGACGATGAGGTAAGGTGTGATTTAATAAGGCGAATAATTTGTTGTAAGACCCTAGTCCAGTACTAGTATTTAACATACTACGTCACGGTCACACTGACTGCAAGAGTTGCAGTATCGGACGAATTAACTTCAGTGTTTAGACGCTGGTAGGCCGCCTATCTTTTTTGTGAAGCGTCGGAGCGCGGACTATTAGTTGTGGGCAGATTTAGCGGCAACGCGGCCTGGTAATGATCGGGCAATCTCTGTGCACTATGGATATGAGGGGGGGAGTATTCCCTACACTATATTATATATAATAAATTTTAATAAAATCGCGTTACAATCTCTGTCTAGCGCTCAATAGAACGTGTGTTGGTCCAGTAATCAATGTAAACTTGTCTATAGTTAATCCCCTAGTTTGACCGGAGAGAAGAGAAAGGTGAGGTCCAGTGCTGAGGACCACAACCTGGAGTTCCGACCACGTGTGAAAGAGAAAGCACGGTCAGGTCTGGGCGAGGGAGGAACGATGATTAAAATAATAAAGTGTATATTCGTGATGAGATAAAATCACGGAACAAAGTGACGAGTCAAATCCAAATTCATTGCAGGGTGAAAACTAACATCATCTTTAAAAACGAGAGAAATTAATTGGAAGCTACTTAACTAACAAAGAAACGATATTCATGGTTTGTTGACCACATCTCCGCGATCACACGGTAATTGCGATCTGAGGTTAAAAAAAGTGTTAGAACGTGCCATTGTTGTCACGTTGGCTATTTTTAAAAAAAAAAAAAGCACTAAAACCGACGCTTTAACAGGGGTTAAAACAATTTAGGGTAGAAGAAGGAAGGAAAAGAAACAGAGATGCCCAAACAAAAAAAAACAAAAAACCATAATAATATACTCACCTGGTTTTCTCTTAGACATGTCTTTTTAGCGGTTCGTGGCGTTTTTTTTTGTTTTTTTGCTTTGGCATATTGTGTCTGCAACCCGAAAGAATGTAACGGCCCCGCTCTGCCAACCTGATGTAAAAGTCTATGAATGTTTGGTGAACAGCATGTAGTCTAACATAGTTTGTCGATTCTCACTCAACACACAACTAAGGGTGAACACACGTTTATGATGATGCTACGACTTGGGCTTAGGGTGAAAAGCGTGTGGAGCCGCAGGGGGTCGCGGTGTCAGGTCAACCTGCCCGAAGGGAGAGGGCTAGGCCAGACCGTTACCAAGCATTGACAAGCTGGAAGAGACGAATCTGTCAGTCAGGCGAGGGTCAGATAACATCGTCATCGTACGGCGGCTCGCTGGACTCAGTGGTTCTTATTTTTGTGATTTTGGAGCGCCGTGGTAAACCAGTTCGCACGTGGTCTATTGGTATTCAATGTATAGTGGCTGGATAGGTCGTACAGTAGCGGTATAATGAGAGAGGAGAAGGTTTGTTATTAGTTCTGTCGGAATGAGGCATGAAAAAGGCCGCAGATACATACATGAAAAAACTCGGACGACCTGAGTAGATTTGTATTGATTTTTTTGGTTTTTCGCAAATAGAGCCATACCCTGGTTCTACAAATGTTATAGAACTATAAAAACTAGTTTCAGGAGCAGAATGCTGATATTGATCACAATTTATAGTTATGAGTTATCTTGACGAAAGTTGGTAAAGAAAAGGAAAAAATTAAACATGGAAGCTAAGAAATGATGGGTAGAAGAAGAACTGAAATTCCGGCAGAATAAAGTAGGTGAAAGATTAAGGAGAATAAAAGTAGAGGAAATGACCTGACTGAGTGCAATTAGTCAGGACAAAGAGGGCGAGTGTTTGAGAAGTGTGCAAGATTTAAATTGAAATATATATAGGAAGAAGTAAGAAAAGTAGAGCACAAAGAAGCGTGGCCTCTGATGAGATGAGTAAGGGAAAATAATGAAAGGAGATAAGTGGGAAAATATAGCAGTTGAGGAAGGCAAAAGAAGTTTAAAGTAAACAGCTAAGTATGAAATTGAGCGGGAAACCGTCAAGACAAAGGAAGAGTGGGTGGAAAGAAGAATGTAAAGACTTGAAGAATTATATAGAAAGGGGGTAGTTGTATGAATAAAGCAGACAGCTAAGCGATAGACAAAATGGTGAGGTAATAGTGAAAGTGTTACTAAGCGTGAGATAAGGGAATCCTTTGAAAGACCAAAAGTACATGAAGGATGGCGTTGAAAGCAATACATGTAAAGTAGGGCGAAAATGAGGGTAGATTAGCACTGTAAATGAGTCGCAGCTATTAGATAGCGAAATGTTAGGGCACAAGAAGTATTTGTAAAGAATAGAAAAAGTGCAGTCGGATGTGGAGCGGTAGTTATCACCAGAGTTTTGGGTGAAGATACTTGGGTGAGGAAGGAGAAGGATCGGAGAGCTAGTTGATATTATGGCAAGAATAATGTTAGGGAAGGTGCGCTGGTCAGCAGCATTCACAATGGGCATTCGATGAATATAGTTTTGTGGCTAAGAGGAAGTGAAGTGTGAACGTACATGTGAGGATATACAGATCTCATCAGCGCAAGTTATCGCATGTGTCAAAGATCTTACTTAGTACTTGAATAAAAGACTAGAAGGAAAGGCTAAGAAATCCATTATCTGGATCGGATTCTGCGTGTGCCCTGTGAAAATTAGTATTATATCCTTGGTAAGAAAAGCTGAGTGAGAAAGCTTTTTATCGGGTGGATTGGGTTAAGTATGCAGAATATTTTTTAGAAGTCGCTTGAGAATAAACTGACAGCGTGATAGAAGATTGATTTGTGAATTTTATGTATGATGAGGCAGTAGTTAGAGTTAATGGATGAAAGAATCAGATCCATGCACAAAGGTCAGAAATTCGACATTAGGCTATTTAAGTTATTTAAGCCTTGTACTCTGTGTCCTCTGCTATGGATCAGAAATCATGGTACAATAAAAACAGACATAATTCAGAGAATGAGTCTTTTGAAATGTGGATTTGGAGATAGATGGGAAAAAATTAAGCTGGACAGAGAGTGAATAGGCCATAAAAGGGGAGGTGGCTATCAGTGGTAGGAGAAAAGAGCAGTTGATAGAGAAAGATTTTAAAACCAAAAGAGATGGATCTGGGCATAATTATGTAGACAACGTGGTTTGTTGAAGAGGTGACTGAAGGTAAGAGTACTGGTAAAGACCTAGGTAAGGAATAAGAATGGGCTGCTCAGATGAATTAAAGGATATGTATTTATGCAACATGAGAAAAGCGCAAGAATGGATAAAATTAATGACAAAAGGTGATTTATGGCTGATGAGACAGCACCAGTGTGAGTGATGTGTGGGTGTGTGTGTGTGTGTTGTGTATATTATATATAATATATATATATATATATATGTATATATATATATATATTATATTATATATTAATTATAGTTTTATATTATATATATATAGTAGTATATATAGTAGGTAGACATTATACACATTTGTGGTACATATATATGTATATAGTAGTATATTAGTATAGTATAGTATATATGTGATGATATTATAATAGCATGGTGATTATATAGGGTAGGTATATTATAAATGTGTATATATATAAATGAGTAGGTATAGGTATATGATGATGATATATAGTATTATATAGTATATATATATATATATATGAGTAGAATATAAATATATATATATATATATATTATATATATATGATATATATATATATATCTATGATTAGTAGTAGTATTATATTATAGTGCTAGTAGTTATAACTGTATGTATATATATAATATCGATATCTATTATATATATATATTATATATATATATTATATAGTATATTATATATAATGTATATATGTGTAGTATATATACATTTTGTGTTTATATATATCTTATAGTGGTTATCGTATATTTATAGTATATATATGTATATATATATAGTGATATGTGATATAGTATAGTAATATAGTATATATTCTATATATGATATATATACCATATTATATAGATACATATGATATATGATAGTATGGTAGTATATAGTATAGTTTGGGTTTATTAATATATATATATATTATGTAGTATAGCTGGTATGTAGTGGTATTTAGTATTAATATATAGTGTGTGTGGGTATGATATCTTCTAGTCTATTCTATCGTTCTATATACAGTATTATATATAGTATATAGTATGATATATATATATAATATATATATATTATATGACATATACATATATATATATATATAGTGGTATGTATATATAGTCTAAATTAATATAATATATTATTAATAGGATATAATATATATAGTTATATAAAATGATTAATATTTAGTTGGGGGTATGTATATCTTTCTATCTATCTATCTGATCTGATAATCTAGCTATCTATCTATCTTATATATATATATATAGTATATATTATAGGTAAGTTAGATAGTATGTATATATATATACGTGTGTATATATATATATATATATATCTTATTATATAGTATATATATTAGTATTATATATATATAGATAATATATATATCTTTGTGTGTATAGATCTGTCTAGTCACACCACACTGGCACGACGAACACAGGTGTCACGCATGCGATCACACACACACAGCATCCACGATATATTATGATATAGTAGAATTATATATATATATATATATGATAGTTATATATATATATATATTATTATATATATATAGTATGTATATGTGATATATATATAGTATATATTAGTATATATAGTATATATATATATAATGATATATTATATGTACAGCATTCTTCATTCCCTGGCTTATAATACCCTCTCTCTTCTCTTCTCTTTTTTATTTCTGCTCGTCGCATATCTCTTCTCTCTGCTCTATCTCTCGGTGATGCTCTCTCTCTCTCATCTCTGGGGGGGAGTCTCTCTCGTCTGCTCGGTTCTCGTCGTCTCTGTCGTCTGCTCTGAGGTCGTCTCTCCTCTCCTTCTCTCTCTTGCTTCCTCGCACTCCGTCGTCTCTCTCTCTCTTCTTCATGCTCCGGAGGCGTCAAGTAGGCGTCGCGCCTTCTGCTCTCCCGTCTTCTCTCTCTCTCTCCGTGCTCCTCTCTTGCGCTCTCTGCTCTCTCTGTGCGTTCTCTCGGCTCTGCTCTCTCTCTCGGTCTCTCTCTCTCTCTCCGGTCGATCTCTGGGTGATGGCTCTTCTCGTCTTCTCTGGCTTCTCTCTTCTTTCGCTCTTTCTGCTTGGTTATTTAGTCCCCCCTCTAATGGGGCCTGCTGCTTCTCTCTCTTCTGCTGGAGGGGGGGTGACCGGGGTTGTGCGTTCTCGTCTGCGTGCTCTTTTTGCGTCAAGATCTAGGGGGCATCGATCGGGGGGGTTTCTTCTTCTTTCTCTCTCTTTCCTCCCCCCCCCTCCCCCCATTAACGTCGTATTCTCGTCAGTTCTCTTCATCTCTCCTCATCTCCTCTCTCTCTCTCTTTTTCTCTCTCTTTTTATTCCCCCTCTCTCTCTCTTTCTCTCCGTCATTCTTCGTCTCTTCCCTTAAGCTTCCGTGTTCATTCTCATCGTCGTCTCTCTCTCTCTTTCTCTTCTCTCTCTCTCTCTTTCTCTTTTTATGTTCTTCCTCCCCCACTCCTCTTATCTCTCTCTCTCGTCGTCTTCTCTCTCATCTGCTCGGGGGCGTCTCTCTCGTGGCGTCTATGCGTCGATTCTATTGCTCGGTCATGTTCTGGCGGTCTCCTCTTCTCTCTCTCTCGTTTCTCCTTTTTATTTCTCCGCCCCAGGCGTCCTCGTTGTCTGCTCTCTCTCTCTCTCTCTCCGGTCTTCTTCTTCGTGGCGATCTTGCTCTCTCTTCTCTCTCTCGTTTCTCTTTCTGCTTTCTCTTTCTCTGCTCTCGTCTGCTCTCTGGCCTCTGCTTCGGCACTCTTCATCTCATCTCGTCTCTTTCTGCGTTTCTCTGTTTTTATTTATCCCCCCCGTCCTCTTCTCGTCTCGTCGAGTCAGGTCTCTCTCTCTCTATGTTTAGTGTCTCGGTCTCTTCCTCGGAGTCTTCGCTAAGTCGGCGGTCGGGTCTCGTCTCAGGTGCTCTCTCTCTCATCTCTCGTGTACTCGCTTTTTAATTTCGTCCGGCTCCCCACGGTCCTCGTCCTCTCTCCTCTCGTTCGCTGTCGCTCGGGGTCGGTTCTCTCTCGTCTTCCGTCCTTCTCTCTATATGACTCTCTCTTCTCTCTCTCTGTGTTCAGACTGCGTCGTCTGCTCTCGTGCGTCTTTCTCCTCATTCCTGCGTCAGTTGCCTCGTTCAGTCTGTCTCTTTTTTTTTCCTTCTTCTCTACGCTCCAGCGCTCTGCGCATTCATTCCTGAGCCTAACCCCCGCTGCTCGTTGCTTTTCCCACCCTTGGTTAATCGCCTTCTTTTTCCCGCCTGCTCTCGCCTCTGTGCGCCCTCGCGGCTCCTCTGGCCTCGTCACACGTTTCTGGCGCAGCAACTTGCCCCAGGGCGAGGCGTGGGACGAAGAACGACCTCTCACCAAGGTCACGGCTATTACGGGACTCTGTTGCCGGGCAGGCATTCAGGCAGCGCAGCGTTTACAAATGGGGCGTTTTGTGGGGAAACCTATAGACATGCACTTATTGTTAAAGCAGCACAGCGATACACATGACACAGATATGAATGACATACACACACAGGTAGGCTACGGCGATACAGCGAACCACACAGCAGTAACACAAATACTTCGTCGGCGCGACAGGGCAGACCGCTTCTGACTTCTTTGTGTGGCCTTGACAACAGACCGCCTCTAAGGCTACAGGAGAAAAGTGAGTAAAGAAGCGAGTTTATTTAAATGCACTTAAAGGTATTTGTAAGTTCAAAGCGAAGGAATGTTATATTGTTTATATTTTATATAAGTCTGGTTCCGTCTAGCGGCAAACGTTCAAGAGTACGGACGCGAGGGGGCTGGTGTGACGTATTGGCGTCCCAGGAATTACAAAAGAATTTTGCAAAGTTTTAACGCTGCGGTGTTAGGTATACTTATGCAGAAGCACACACACACACACACACACACACCCACACACACACACACATCACACTGAACACACCACACACACAACAGCGACACGACACACATATATATATATATAGAGAGAGAGTAGATATAAGTTATATATATATTGTGTGAATTTCTGTATTTTAAGCTTACATAGGAACTCTATCATGACGTCTGCATATTATATATATAGAAGTCGTGTGTGTGAGTGTGTGAGTGATTCCTTGGACGGCCTAATGATAAGTCACTAACTCATGAGGGGATAATTGCGTGGAGCCTCCGCGTGGCGTTTGAACGTTTGGTGAGAACAGTGACTTATATCAACAGTGTAGAACAATTAGCATTTTTGCCGCTTTGGGAGCTTCAAACTATTAAGTGTGATTTATATAAACTCGCTTGTCTTTCTCACGTTTTCCTGTAGCGCTTGTAGCAGATGAGACTAAAGCGTTCCAACCCCTTCTTCTCTCTCCCGACAGCGAAATTAGCCGTCATCTGAACTTGTGTCTACTCGCTCAGTATCCCGTTCACCCCCCCCCCCCCCTCTTATAGAAAACCTTGTCTCACAAACTCCGCCGAACAAACTTCTTTATAGTGGAAACTCTTGAAGATATTCAAAATTATCTACTCAAGATCCCAACACCAGAAACCCTTCCCTCATCCACCCTGCAACTTCAAAACCCCCATTCGCCGTCCACACTCATTGGTGGAGAATTTCCGATGCCGATATGCATCCTCTTCCTATTCATATTCCCCCTATAGCCGCTTCTTCCTATGTCCCGTCCAGACACAGCCATCCGCGCCCCACTTAGCTCATCCCCTTAGCTGCAACTCCACGCTCTACATTAGACCGCTCTCCCCATCGCCCTACATCGCCTTTTACTGCCCTCCTTGGTGTGCACAGTTGAATCCTTGTGTCCACAACCTATGCCTTCCCCGAGATCCTCCACTCCCTGATACCCCTCATGATATCGCTCAACGCCTTCCCCCTCATATCCTTATCTCACCTCCTAGCTCTTTCAGCTGCAAATTTTGCCAACACGCATTTAAACTGTTATATTCATGGGATCAACTAAAGTTAGGCTCTACTGACACTGGAATATAATAGTGTGGTGTTCGCGTTCTCATAGACTACCTCGGATCCTGATCCTTGTCTTCTATAACGCCATGTCCGTTATTCTGCCACCAAGAGACTTTCCACACGGCGGTGCCTCCTATACCAATCCCCAACTACACCATTTTGTGCTGCTTCTTTCACTCCTCTTTGTGTTTCGGCTATACTGTTATCATCAGGGAATAGCACTTATATCATACCTCACTCGCTTGTGCCGTGCACAACTTATTGGCATCTCTTTCTATATCTGTGTGGATGGCAGCAATTATTTCAGTCTAGCTTCTCCGGTCCCTTCCCACCCCATTGACTTTGGTGCTTTGAAAAATCTAATTTATCGCAGGCACTCCAGCGACCTGTCTCGTGTATAGTTGGTGATTTTTACTACCGCGCACATCGTTCCGCTCTCCAGCAATTGAGCTTATTATTCGTTAATTTATGGTCGCCCCCACACTTTGACATACACCACTCATTATTTTTTTCATGCTTTGGTTCCTCTCTATGCTCCCATTCTTCTCATTTTAGATTTTCCATTGGTCTTAGTTTCTAGACCGCTTGCCTCTATAAGTGACTCACTTATTCCAGTTCTCTCCTTCTCTCTACTCTCAGTTATGTATCCAGCGTCCTAATTCCCTCAACTGGTGCTATGGATACGAGCCTACTGACGTTACTTTCACTTCCTCTCTTGCTTATTCCTAAGGAGCCTCCAGCGCTTGCCTTTTCGTCCATTTGCAGATATGATGACATTGATTTCACAGCTACGAACTGCCTATGCAGCCTTCCTCGAAACCTGCGAGATACGCATGTTTTGTTCATGTCGAGGCAGAAATAATAGACCTAGTCTGAGGGCCGGTCTGATAAATAAAATGAAGCATGGATGGGCATGCTCATGCATATCTGTGTTGGAGTATTCCAGATGGTCATACAGAATTCGTTCACTATATAGGTTAATGGTCAGATCATCGTGTCTCGATGACATCCAGAGATAGGACAATAGGAAACCAACCTGAGAATCATTTCCCTAGTCAATCCATGTATTACCTAAAATAAGGTAAGCAGCCGCGGCAGCTCTCCGTGAAAGGAACTGGGACCCCTAGGCGCACGGTACTCACATCCGTCGTAGTGCAGTCAACAACATGAAAACTACTAATTAAGTATCGAGGCTAGTGATCCAGCGGCGGCTCAGGACATGAACCTACCGTTAAAAGAAGAGGAAAGGTGGTGTGAAGGCATGATAGTGCAAGCCGTGTGCCTATGATGGTGAGCAGCTAAAAGGTGTGTGTGTTGTGTGTGTGTGCGTGGTTGTGTGTGTGTGTGTGACGGCGGTGCATTACTCCATGCCGCGATGTAGTAATTCATCATATAGGTGTGTATGTGTGTGTGTGAGTGTTTGTGGTCACACCACACACACACACAGCACACACACACACACACACACACATCAGCACACCACACAGCACGACGACAACAGCACGACACCAGGATTCAGTAGATATATATGTGTGTGTTTGTGGTGTGTGTGTGTGTGTTTGTGTGTGTGGTGTGTGTGCGTGTGTGTGTGTATTTGTGTGTGTGTATGGGTGTGTGTGGGTGTGTGTGTAGTGTCAATATAGTACATACAGACATATATATATGTATGTAGATTATATGTATATATAATGTATATGCTATGTATATATATGTATTATGATATGCATATATATATATATATCTATTAGTAGTATATATATATTATTATATATATATAGTATATAGCACATATTAATATATGTAGCTGTGTATAGTAGGTGAGATATGTAGGAGTATATATATACCGATATATATATAGTTATAGTAGTAGTATATATATATATATATATATATGAGTACGTATATGATATATATATACTATATATACGTGTCTGTATACCTAATAATGTATAGTATTTTAGTACACTACTCAGCGGTCACTAGCACACATATATATACTGATTAAATGTATGTAACATTTATACGATATAATATACATATACATATATTGTGTGTGTGTTATAAGTGTATATATACACACAAACATGTGATATATATGTATATTTGTATATATATGGTATAATATGATACGAGCACACATATTGCGAGATAATATGATATATATATATATATATATATATATATATATATATATATATATTGTATATATATTATATTAGAGTGAGAGAGAGTTAGAGGAGGAGAGTAGAGAGAGAGAGAGGAGAGAGAGAGAGAGAGAGACTCTATTCTGTTAATCTCTTCTCCTCTATAATATATCTTTCTACACACCTCCACGGAACTGAAGCTCGAGGCAGGTGCCCTGAGGACCACTGCGACCTCGCCGTATATAGGATAGTATACACATATATTATAATATATAGTAGGAGTAGTAATAGTATATAGTTATATATAGTTTATGTATTAGGTATATATATAAGTGATATTTTATGTTTTTATTTATTTATTTATTTATTTATTTATTTGTTACTTAGTTAGTTAGTTAGTTAGTTATATTTATATATACATATCTACATATATGCATATATATGAATACATACATACATATGTATACATATATGCACATACACATTTTATGAGCATATTTAGTGTATATATATGAGTATATAGTTTATAATATAGTAGTAGTATAGTATTATATATATATACCTTTTCTCTTTCTCTAGTATGTCTATGCGATGAATCTATCTATCTATCTACTTATCGTCTCTAGGGTCTTTATTTATGTATGTATATATCTATCATAGCGCACTCACACACGGACACACACAACACACACACACACACACAACACACACACATCACATATTATATATACTAAGGATTATATATATATATATAATATATAATAGAGGAGAGAGAGAGAGAGAGAGAGAGAGAGAGAGTAGATAGAGAGAGAGAGAGAGATTTACATATACGAGTGGTCACACACACAGGCACGGACCTCAGCACGAGCACATCACAGCACGACACATCGTACCACACCACTACATATATATATATTCTATGTATATAATAATATATATATAGTATAGTGATATATATATAGTTGATGATAGGTGATATAAAATATACACACAGTATTCGGGTCCAAACACTGGGGGTAGCACAAGTCAGCTGGCAGCCCTGGAGTTTCCTTGAACCAGGGTTTTGATAGGCACCCCTAGTAGTCCCTATGCAGGTGAAACTGTCGCAGCAGGATCAGTGGATATTGGTTGAAGAACACCTTTCGTTCTAGCTGATTAATGGTACTGGTTTCAGTCAACGCGAAATAATATGTCTTGGCGTATGTACAGTTGTAACTGTTTTAAAAAGCGGCGAGAGATAGTTCCTGGAGCTGTTTAGGTTGGAGACTGCGGAGTTGAGATAGGGAGGCGCTGAGGAGGGAGTTTCCACTCACCTTTTATTTTCTCCTGCAAACCTCTGACACCGAATGGATTAAATACAGTAATGATAATTCGATACCACATCGCCCGTCGCGGGTGGTATCTGACAAGGACGCGTTATATCGGTTGTCAGTGGGCAACGGAGGCTGACAATGTTAATATGGCAGGTCTGGAATGACGAGAGATATAGAAGAAAACATGTTGCCAATTAAGAACACCGTTTGAAAAATGCGAACGGGGTGAACGTAGGAAGAATGAAAGAGATGGGTAAATTCGATAGCGTGTCTGTGAACGAAATGTGATAGATACAATCATTTCAAATACTAGGAATAGAGATGAGACAATTGGAAAGAGTAATGAAGTTGTCAAAACTAAAGAAGAACAAGATCATTGGCTTTTGTTCTGGAAAGAAGTAAGGAAAGTTATGAGTCACGGAGTGTGCTATGAGTGTCTCAAGCGAACAAACTGCAGATGCACGTAATTGGGTACAGCCCAGCAAATGATCGCATTTTAAAATGTGCAGAGAGCTAAGGCACAACTTATAACATTAGTAGTATACAGTATGGCTACTCAGTCGTGCACGCAAGCCGCGAACATTGGGGCAAGTGTGATGAAGAAAGTGGAAATTTTTTAGTAGCACTCTGGCCAGAAACTTTATACACAATCCCTAAAGAGGGTGGCCCGTGAGTGGTAAATAGGATATGAGAGTACCGGTGCACGCCAGTAGTAGGCAAAAATGCTCGTAAAAAAGGACGACGCTGTGGAAAATTCGGGGCCGTTGGAGATATAAATGAAAGAGGTGAAGAGGTTTTATTGATTGCTGGGCTGTAGTGATCACCTGAGGTATCTAGTTATAGGCCAATACAGTTGTTCGCAAACACCATCCGCAAAACGACGTTGGTAGCTCAGGTGGTTTGTCACGCAGACAAATAGACGGACGCAACTAAATTGACTCACATTGGCGTGAACGCACAAATGGAAGAGTTTGAATAGAGAAAATGCCAAGACGAGACGCGTGGGTGTCCGGAAGCTGTCAACAGGTGACTACCATTGGACGTAACTATCGAATTTCAGAAGTAAGACTTGCAAAGAAGATGGGCACAGGCCACTGCTCTAAAGGTCGACTGACATAAACTCTTGATGAACAATTACAGGAATTAGGCAGTGTCAAACAAATTTGAAGGTTAGTGCTCAATCAAATGTTTAAGGATGATAGAAAGTACCAGATCGGAGTTCGTGGGGAAGAATAAAAGAACTCTTGCTGACATCATTGCTTAAGAAACTAACTATCGGTCCTGAAAAAGAAAAGACAGATGTCCCCCTGGATATCGTGAGAAAAAACACTTAAGGAAATTGAAACACTAAGTATGCCTAAATCAAAGGTATTCAATAATCCAGTTGAAGAGTAATTTACCAAAAAATAACCAATACAAATTAATTCAAACTGATTATTGCGACAAATAAGGAAAAATATTAATATGAACATTGCCAGTTTAGAATTGACATACTGTCTATCAATAAGACATACTAGAAGAACTCTACCAAGGAGTTACGAACATCAAATACGAATAATTTAAACCCTACAGATGGACATGTATGCAAAACTGAAGTATGGAATTGTTTTTAATGTGATGGAAAAGAAGTCAAGATAGGAGTGGAATCCGATGGATTGTGTCCAACCTATACAAAAAGTATTTAAGAAGTGCTATACAACAAGCATTACTTGGAGAACTCAATGATAGGCGAAGATGACCACCGCCACTAGCTAAGATTAAGTTATTAAAAGGCCTATGAAAAGAGTTAAAGACATAACAAGAAGCCCGGGAATGGATGAAATACAGATATAACTATTCAAGAATGCTGGGCGAAAGTGTTGAAGTAGCTTCTACAATACTTTTGTTAGCAAGATTTTTGGAATAGAGAGGTATAGACGGCCAGAAGGACTGGGTAAAATCTAGGTTTTTGCTCCCATGACCTAAAAACGGTGTCTTTCAGCGTCGGCGATGCAAGCAATAACAGGACAATTGATTGAATAAGGTCACAGCAGCAAATTTTGATGAAAATTTTGCTGCAAGAATGAAGTTGAAGGATTAGGGAGAGGAGAAATGTGCAGATCGAGAGGGCAAGCAGGTTTTGCGCCTGGAAAAGGTACCAGATACCAGATTCCTAAATCTGAAATTTGATCATAGAGAGAAAATCCGAGAACTATGCAGAGAAGACTCCTATACCTGTTTTTCATGCGAGTTACTGTGGAAAGGCGTTTGATAGACTGTTGTGATAGCCACGATATCCTCTGAAATAACATTAGAACGATATGAATTGTTCTTAAAACACTCAGTGCCAAATATATAAAGGGCCATGGTGGGATGACCAACTAACAAGGGCAAACGTAAGAACCACTTATGGGTTAGGATCTAGAATGGTTTGAATCAAACAGGCGTGGGGCGACAGGATTGGGTGGCAGTTCTGTCTCCGCACGCTGCTTAATCCATATATTCGTGAGAAGGCCGATTTATGAGAGGTGGCTCTAGAGAATGTGTAAGGAATCTGTAGTATGTTGAGGATAGCAAATTATCATGGTGCTAGGTACGGGGCCGAATGATATTATGGGTTTTTGATTGCGGGGCAGCGAGTTAGCACTGTGAACTACACCAACTGACTTAGATAAAGTTGAGTAAGCGCAAAAAGGGCTGAGCCTTGTTTCTAAGTGCTTAATGCAAGAAACTAGAGATCATGAAGATTCCGAGATAGCCGGCAGATGAACAATGATGAATAGTGTGTACTAATCAGATGGAATGGATGTGGGGAAATGTGAAGAGAGTTCACTGTATCTTGGAGCGTGTATTTGAACTAATACATATGGTGATTCACCGGAGATATAAGAGAAGAATTACCATTGGCCAAAGAGTGCAACTAGTTGCTCTCAATGAAGGGCATCTGGAAAGACCCGATGCAGTTACCGTTACGACAAGCTTGAGGTTATGGTGAGGAACTCATTAGTTGGTTCCCAATTGCATCATATGGGTTCTGAGTGTTGGGGTGCTGGATTAGATAGACAAGAAAAAGATCTATAGTTTTGAAGATGTGGTGTTTAGCAGACGAGTGTAATCAGTATTAACTGGACAGGGAGAGAAGATCGAATGATGAAGTGCTGGAGGAAAAATAAACGGTGTAAAAGGAGACCTGGTGGGCTGTTGGACGGATCGTTGCACAAAAGGGAAAATTAAAGTGTTATTGTCGATGGAGTGAGTGGAGAAGTATAGGGGTTAGTGTTATATGAGTAATATACTTGCTGACGATTGGGTTGCAGGGGGGGGTGATGATTAACAAACAGAGGAGAGGCAAACGCGTGAGACAAGTGCTGAGGTGCGACACATCAGGAGGGTATTTGCGGGTGTGTCGATGGGTAGACAAGTGGAAAGGAAATCAGCGCAGATCGAGGTGAGTGGCGATAGATGGTAGTAGTAGGTCCACGGCTGCTCTAAACATGAGCATAGGGGGGTGGGAAAGTTTGTACCGTTATTGATGATAGTACACATAGTGAGTAGGGTGAAGAGGGGGGGTGAGGGCGGAGTGATTATATGATATAGTATGTATGTATGTTGTAATGCAGTACATACAGGCACCAGCACACACGCAGCGGGGCACGGAGCTAGTGTGGGGTGCAGCACCAGCTACATCCGCACAGGGGGGCACACATTCACATACATATCATACTACTATATATTGTGATAATAGGGAGGTCTTATATGGGGTATATATTATATATATATAATATAAGGGTATGTGAGATAGTAGGGGTTAGGTAGTAATATAAGTGGGTAAGAAACTTACATAGAGGGTAAGGGTATAGCTCGTTTAGCCTTGCGCCGTAAAGCCAACAACCTTCTGGAGAGGAGTTGTCTAACTAACCTCCTGCACTAGTTTGCATACTATATGGATATATATATTGATTGATAATATATATTATAGGTTATTAGTATAGTATATGTATATATGAGATAGTATTAGTATAGTAGGTTATAGGTATATATATATATATATAATCTTATTTATATATATATATATATATATTTTATATTTGTGTGTGTGTGTGTACACTTACATACACACACACTACCACTACCCACTAAACGACAGACCGCGACGCACGCACGCACTACACACACACTACACATCTACTCACACACACATACATACACACACACACACACACACACACACACTATCATATTATTTGTAGTAGGTATATATATATTGAGTGGTGGTGTGTGGTGTGTGTGTGTGTGTGTGTGTGTGTGTGTGTTGTGTGGTGTGTGTGCACATAATATAGGCTTACATACATTTATAGTATAGTATAGCAGTATATATAGGTATAATTAGTATATATATATAGTATAGTAGTGTGTGTGTATGTGTGTGTGTTGTGTGTGTGTGTGGTGTGTGTGTGTGTGTGTGTGTGGGTGTATGTGTGTGCCTATATATAGAATAGAGTCAAAAATTACATACATATATGTGTAATGGACAGGGGCATACGCTATATGATAGGCATATATGAACAGAACATGTGTAGTGTATAGATGAGGCATATAGTGCACGATACACATTATATGAATTATATATTATATATATATAGTATATATATATATATATATAGTATGATTATTTAGTTTATATAGTACAGTTTAATATGTATGATATGACATATATATATATATAGTGAGTTGATATATATAGAGTATATATATAGTAGGTATTAGTAATATAATTATATTGTGATATCATGTACACTTTAGGAGGTCGGATAAGCGTGAGGGGTGTGGGTATGGTAATATATAATACATATCATATGAAGTAGCATGTGGCACGATATATAGTAGCAAGGTCTATGATACATGCAATACAATATATATAGACAGTGATAGCAAAACCGGGATGGTGTTCATTAGGTTCTTCACAACGCTGCTGGTGCCCAGCGATGGTTGTGTGCGGGCTTCTCGCTTGGGCGACGCAGGCTTTCTCTTTCGCAGGCGGAATAAACATCGCCCGTCGAAAGGAACCGCGCGCATACAGGGAGACACGTTGTCGTAGACAGAGGGGAAAAGACACTGCAGAGCTAGCCCAAGCGCAGACACAGTTCGCGTCTGTAGGCAGGCGGAATCGCACCTGCATGGTCTCCGACCGGGAGCGAACGGGGTTTAATGCTTTGGGTGTGCTCGAAGTATGTATCTTCGAACAATAAAGGCGAGGGGTCTAAGCTAAGAACCTTTTTCATGGTGACGCCGGCGCAGAGCGCCTCGTGCCGGGCGTGCTCGCTCACTGAGATCTGTGTGAGGCAGGCGGTGGCCTGGGGAGGACCGCAAACGTCAGCGGCTTGCGTGGTCCTCCTATTACACATTGGGTACTGATGGCTGCGATGTATCAAGTAGACCTCACAACATCCGACGCTAATTCTACCTACCACCTACCACTGCTCTCTCGCGCGACCGGCTGTTTTGTGCCGGGGAGGATCCGCACGCTGTCTATTCGACAAGCTACTCCTGTCGCAGTGTGCTCCCTCCGCTTCTCTTTACCCGCTCGCCATTCCGCTAGGCCCGGTTTAGTCCTCTGCGATCTTCGTGCCTTACCGCGCATCCATGTCTCTCCTGTACTAATGTGTCGTTGTCTGACTAGGCTTCACGGGGGGCCTGCACCTACCCTCCTGACAGAGAATGCGCTGACAATACGTGTTCCCTACGACTCTATGCTTGGGCCACACTCGGCGCAGTCCCGCTCACCATACTGCGCTAAGGGTGCTTGCGCGAACGGCCGTCGTAAAACGGAGCAGGATTTCGCGATTCGTCTATCCAACACCAACTAGCCTTCCTCGCTACGTATTAAATAGCTTTATTTATGAGTGCCATATTAATTATTGCCCTCCCAGTAGGCCACGGGCCACACTTGCCTACGAGGTTGCTTTCCTTCAAATTCAAAGTACTCAGGGCACAGCACAATTATGACAAACACACAGCAGCATCAGCAGAGGTGGCACACACGACGAGCACACACACCACCACATCACACACACCACACACACGACTCATCATATATATACGTTATATAATTATATATGCTATATATATGAGTAGTTATAGTACGATTTATACAATTTAGTTGTGTGGGGGTGTGTGTGTGTGTGTGTGTGTGTGTGTTGTGAGTGTGGCGTGTCTCTGTGTGTGTGTATATATTTTAAAAACAATAAAAAATATTTCCCCTCTATAAACACATATTTGGTGTGCGTGCTCTGCAATATATATAATATATATATTATATATATATATAGTTATACTATATATTATTATAGTACTATACCCTACCATATATATATAATATAACTACTATACCACACACACACACAACCCCCCCACCCAGACACTACGACACACACAGCACATCACCACACACACACATATATATATAGTAGGGTGTAGTATATATATATATAGTATATATATATATATATAGTATTAGGTAGGTTATAGTATTAATGTGTGTATAGTGATATAGTATATATAGTATAGGTATGATATATATATATATTATTATAGTATATAGTATAGTATATATATCTATGGTGTGTTATATAGGTATATAATGATATATATATATATATATAGTATATATATATATATATTATATATATACACATACACATTCTCTTCTGCCTATCTATCTATCTTTATACATATATATACACATCTATATATGTAAGATACATGTATGTATGCATGTATGTATGTGTCATAATCTGTATATTTTTTGCACATATTATGTATATATGTATACTATATATTGAATACATTCATGCATATACACATACATATGTATATATATAAATACATTTCATACACACATATTACATACACACATATGTATATATATTTTATATTACATACATACATATCTATCTATATACATATATTTTGTATACCACACACACACACACACACATAAAACACACACCACACACATATATATACACATATATACACATATATATAAACACACACACACACACCACACACACACACACACACACACACACACACACACACACACACACACACAACACACACACCACAAAACACACACACATATATATATATATATATATATATAATATATAATATATATATATATATTTTTTTATACATATATGTATATATATGTATATGTATTTATATACGGTATAACATATGCATATATGCATACACACATACATACATATACATACATACACACACGTGCAAAATACATACATACATACATACATATACATACATACACACGTGTGCGAACATATATACATACAAAATTTAAATATATATATATTGATATATAATATATATATATATTTTTATATATCATATATTATATAATATATTTATATTACACAAACAAAAAAACACACACACAACACACACACACACACACACACACACACACACACACAAAACACATACACACACACACACACACAACACACACCATACCCCTATTTATATAATTATGGTAACCACACCACACACC
>NC_051420.1:24115325-24120162 GCF_015228065.2 Penaeus monodon | reverse complement strand
CTGTTTATCTTCCTCACTCTCTCTCTCTCTCTCTCTCCTCTCCGTCCTCTCTCTCTCTTTTCCTCTCTTCTCCCCTCTCTCCCCTCTCCTCTCTTTTCTCTCTTTCTCTCTCTCTCGCACGCACGCACGCACGCACGCACGTACGCACGCGCGCACACACACACGCACACACACACACACACACACACACACACACACACACACACACACACACACACACACACCACACACACCACACACACACACACACACACACACATATATGTATATATATATACATATATATATACATATATATACATATATATATACATATATATATACATATATATATACATATATATATACATATATATATATGTATATATATGTATATATATGTATATATATGTATATATATGTATATATATATATATATATATATATATATATATATATATATATATATATATATATATATATACATACACGAACACAGTTTCTCCATTTCGTTGGCTAGAACCAGGGGTTTCATATAAATTAAAGGCCGTGGTGGCCGAGTGGTTAGAGCATCGGACTCAAGACTGTCACGACGGCAATCTGAGTTCGAGGGTTCGAGTCACCGGCCGGCGCGTTGTTCCCTTGGCCAAGGAACTTCACCTCGATTGCCTACCTAGAAAACGACATATCGCCTTGAGCGCATGTGTCGTAGGGGAAGTCACCGCCGTGGCACAAACCGCGGTTGATTAGGAAGCGCATTCAATCAGTCAAGGGTGGCACTGCCATATAACCTTTCAGTAATGAATTGAGAGAGGCCTATGTCCTGCAGTGGAATGAATGACTGTTAAAAAAAATTGTGTGTGTGTGTGCACGCGTGCGTGCGTTTATCGATGTTAACACATATAAAATACTGAAGCATGTATAAAATATTTTTATATTCATGTATACGTATGAATATAGATAGGCGTTAAATCCCTGATCCATTAATTACCTATTTACATTTTCATTATATTAAAGTTGGAGGCCTGGGCTCAGCTGCGCAGAAAGTGTGCCTCGGTGCCCGAGTGAGGCGGGAGTCAAGTACTAAGACTCTGCCCTCGTCCCTAACCCCCCCCCCCCCCGGTTAGCCGTGTCGAGGTTGACTTCTAACCGTTTTTATGATATATTAAAAGGACATTTAATAGTTTTCCGAGACGATTATAGGGTGTAGACCAACACTGTCCACGGCTGACGTGATGGGGCCCCAGAGTATTCCAGAGACCGTAAGACTAGAAAGAAAGGCGATCGGCCAATATTCTAGCACAGATTTCTCTAATAAACGACACATTTTGCGAATTACGTAAAAAGTGAACTCTTCCATTTAGGATGATCAGGTAGGCCAGTTTTCCTTATAATAACTATCAGTTTTAGGTTTACCTGACTCATAAATATTATCGCAATTCTTATAATTTTAAATGTTATCATGGGTTTTTTGTTTGAGTGAAACTGATAAGAATTGTAAACTTTATAGCTTGCGATAAACTGATGTGTGGGAAATATTGATCACAAATTATATTGATATTATTTCTTATTGTGCTGCAGTCGTTTTAGATTCCGCTATGAATACTTCCACCTTTGCTATGTCAAAGGTATTTGCTGGATTTTCCCGATCTTTATAGAACTGGTTTTACCAACATGAAGGTCAGAATTTTCTGCTAGAAATTGCCAAGGTCGTTATCAAGTCACATATAGTTAGCGTTGAGATGACAGGAAATACCAGGTGTTGGAAATATCTATATGCATCAATATATTCCTATTAGAGGAACGTGTTTACAGATGCTGTTTGTAAGGTTATGTGAGTGAGGAACCCAAATGAGGCAGCCCGTGAGGCGGGAGACTTCAGGCTTAGGGGCCAAGGAAAAATGAGGGGTCTCGTTCGCTCCTCGAAACGGGAGTGAGGGGACCGAGCTGAAGGCTCAGAACCCACACGAAATCACAAGCCAACTATCCCTGGAGATGCAGGCCTACAAGGAGCGTGACCAATATGAAGATAAGACATAATAAATAAGTTACACAATCCTAAAATGAACAAAAAGAACCGTGCAGAAGGCACCAAAGTAAAAGAAGTTATTACGTGAAAAAGACAAATGCCAGAAGGGCTTAGAACCTAATAAAAATGCGCCAGAAGGGCTTAAGAAAAACAAAGTCAAAGCTCAAGTAAAAGACGAGTAAAAAAAGTAAAGCATGAATAAAAGAGAAGAGTAAAATCACAAGATAAAAGCAAATAAAATTCAGAATAAATTAAAAGTAAAAGTCAAAGCACACATGGTTCACAGTAGAACGTAAAGTAAAAGAATAAACACGTCCAGCATAGATACACCTAGACAAGTAAAAAAGGGCAGTAGAAACTAGTTTCAACATCCGTCGTGCAAAATCCAGACAGGTAATCCAACAGGTAAATTACGGAGCAGTATCCACTTCATTTATTAAACCAATACAGGGGGGTTACATTAACTGCCGCGGATGGAAGCGTGGCACATGAAATAATAAAATAATAAATAGGAAATGTTATAATAAAAGAAAATATACAAAAGATAAAACCAATAACAAAGACAATAAAACGTTAGGAGGCATATTAAGAAAATCATAATTATAATAAAAAATACGTAAAACAATCTGCTGCGATTCATTAATAGAAATCATAAAATAAATTACTTTCTCGCTGTAAAAGAGAGATTAGAATGATGAACAAGTTAAAAGAAACCATTAAAAAATAAAACCGAACTTACAATACAAGAGATAAAAAAGGTAAAAGAAAGGTGCATTCCCTGCAGATGTGGATGTTCTTTTATCCGCACATCATGCAAAACATCGTAAAAATATGTGGATAACGAGGGGATCTCATTATAAGTTTCATTTAAAAATGTACAAAAAAGTGTACAGTAAAGGTAAAATACTCGTAAATAAAGCCAACATAAAGCATAAAAATAATGGTAGAAATGAGGCTGGCAGAGGGAAGTGGTCCGGCTCGCCCTGTGGATTACGGTAGGATGCTGGGTAGGATAGGGGTAGGATGGGAGCAGGAGAGGATAGGGTTAATGGTAGAAGGTAGGGCAAACGGGAAAAAGGAATGGAAGAGAGGGAAATCAGCGAAGTAAAAGGAAGAGAAAAGCGAAGGAACAAGAAGAGGGTGCGAATAAGAAGGCTACGAGGGGAAATACGGCAGGATACAGGACAGGATGGGGGACAGGATAGTATAGGAATAGAGATAAAAGGTAGAACAAGGAAGGGAATATATATATATATATATATATATATATATATATATATATATATAATAATATATATAGATATAATATATATATATATATATATAATATATATATATATATATATATATATATATATATTATATATATTATATATATATATATTATATATATATTATATATATATATATATATATATATATATATATATATATATTATATTATATATATTATATATTATATTATATATAATATTATATATATATATATATAATATATATATATATATATTATATATATATATCATATATATATATTATATTATATAATATATATATATATTATCTATCTATCTATCTATCTATATCTATATATTATCACAGACTATTACCCAATGTTGAATGAATATATATGATATATATGTATATATATATATATTTATATATATATATATATATATATATATATATATATAGTATATGCTATATATAGTATATGCTATATGTTATAGCTATCTCTCTATCTCTATCTCTATCTATCTGTCTGTCTGTCTGTCTGTCTGTCTGTCTGTCTATCCATCCATCCATCTATCTATCTATCTATCTATCTATCTAATCTATATGCATGTGCGTTTGTGTGTATATGTAAATGTAAATGTATGTGTATCATCGATTCTACTTATTATTCTGTAATCAGACGAATAATCAGTTGTTGCACTGATCGATTCCAAAAGAAGAGCCGGTTCCCAAGTTTCATTTCATGGCAACGTCATACGGCAAATATGGAAGTGACGCCCCAAAACGATGACGTTTTGGGGCGGGGCTGTAGCGGTGGTCGGTTTGAGAGAGGAGAGTGACGCGTGTGGTGGTGGTGATTGAGGGAGAGTGACGCTTGTGGTGGTGGTGATTGTGGGAGAGTGACGCGTGTGGTGGTGGTGATTGTGGGAGAGTGACGCATGTGGTGGTGGTGATTGAGGGAGAGTGACGCTTGTGGTGGTGGTGATTGCGGGAGAGTGACGCTTGTGGTGGTGGTGATTGGGGGAGAGTGACCCTTGTGGTGGTGGTGATTGGGGAGAGTGACGCTTGTGGTGGTGGTGATTGGGGTAAGTGGCATGAAAAAAACAAAAGCAGACATCCCGATGAGTAAACGTGGCATAGTGACGTACGAGTGCGGAATGACGTGTGCTTAGTTTTTGATAGGAATATGCAAGTGAGAGTAGAGGTTTCTCTAGTAGTGCTTTAGAGAGAGGCAGGCAGGCAGGCAGGCAGGCAGGCAGGCAGGCAGGCAGGCAGGCAGGCAGGCAGGCAGGCAGACAGACAGACAGACAGACAGACAGACAGACAGACAGACAGACAGACAGACAGACACACACACACACACACACACACACACACACACACACACACACACACACACACACACACACACACACAGAGATAGATACGGAGATGCAGATACAGAGGTGGGCTCTTCACTTATAGATTAATATTCCGAAAAGTACCGATTACTGCACCTACCATTTAGGAAACTGAGTATCTCTAGCGGAATTAGGGAAAAAAGCCTAAGCCACATGTACCGATTCTCTCCCATCTCCCATCGTTTTCGAAGCG
>NC_051420.1:24100325-24110325 GCF_015228065.2 Penaeus monodon | reverse complement strand
CGATAACGGCGGGAGCATACAGGTTGACACCGTATCCGCCCACCCGGGAAACAGACTCACGACCCGGGTTTGGGGGTTTGGGGGCAAAACGAAAAAGAAAAAGAGAAAATCCCCAAACCCGGGCCGGTGGGGGAGCGTAGCCCCCGGGGGGGGGGGGGGGGGGGGGGGGGGGGGGGGGGGGGGGGGGGGGGGGGGGGGGGTTGGGGGGGGGCGGGGGAGTGGGAAGGGCGAAGTAATGGCCAAAAAAAACTAAGGCATTACCCCTGGGAGGGGGCAACAAAGAATGACGGGTTATTGTGATGGCAATGGAATTAATGATATTGGCAAAGATGTGGTTGGGTAGGGTGAAAGATAATGATTGTAATGATCTTGAGGATTTTGTACTGATGATGGTGATAATGGAAATAGGAATAATGAGGCTGGCGGTAAAAATGATGCTTGTACTGATATGAAAAGAAAATCAAACTTCAGGACAAGCCCGAAAAAAAGGGTTTTTATTGGGAAAGGGAAAGGGTTTAGAGTAACAATGCTTGACAGAGAAGCCACCAAAGTGCCTGGGCAAAGACAGTGAACAAAATCATCATATGATGTCCTGTTAGGCTACATGGCTAGTTTTTTTGTTATACATAACATATTTTGCAGGTGTGCATTATATGGGATATATAATTTTATATATATATATTTTATATATATATATTATAAAATATATATATATATATATAATATTAAAATCTATATATATATATAAAATATTCTATATCTATATATATATATATATATATTTTTTTTGTAAAATATATATATATGTTTATATAGGGGTATATATTATTATATATAAAATATATATATATATATATAATATATATATATTATATTAAAATAATGTGTAAAATATATATGTAATTATAATATGTATATATAATGTAATATATTATAATAAAATTAAAAATATATATTTTAAAATATTATATATATATTAATTTAAAAATTTATATATTAATTTTAAAATATATATATATTTTATAAATTAAAATATATATATTTTTAAAAAAATATATATAAAATATATATATAATTAATTTATTTTATGCATCTTAAACTATATATCTAATATTAATATATACTATATATATATATAAAATAAAATTTTATATAATTATATATATATATCAAATATTTTTATATAATATATATATATTTTTATTTTATAAAAAAATTATTTTTATATATATATTATATATATTTTTTCTTACATATAAAAGTATATATAAATACATATAAAATATATATATTCTATATATAATTTTTATTTTAAATATATTTAAAATATATCTAACTTGCCCTATATTTATTTTTAAAATTTTATTATCATTTTATATATATATATTTATATATATTTTATCATATTTTTTATATATTATTCAAAATATAAAATTTATTTATTATATTACTATATATTTATTTTCCCTTTTTTATAACTAAAATTAAAAATTTATATTATATATATTTTATCTTCTATATTATATATTTTATATTCCATATATTTTTATATTTTTATATTAAGTTTTTTTTTTTTATCTTTTTTATATTATATTTTTCTATATTTTTATTCCCCCTATTATAATATATCCCATTTTTAAAATTTTATATTGATGCCCCTTTTTATAATTTTTTAAAATTTTTTTATATTTTAAAACAATATATATATTTTATTTTTTTATTATATTACCCACCGTATTTTTTTTTATAATATTCATATATTAATTTTTCCCCTTTCCATCTATTTTATATTTTATCTATATATATATATTTTATATATATATATTATTATATATATTTAAAATTATATATATATATATATATATATATATATATAAAATAGATATATGCAAAAATTTTATTTTATATAATATTTATATATATAAAATTATATAATTTTAAAATATATTATATTAGCATATATATATATTATATATATATATATATTTTATATAAAATATATATAAAATAAAATAAAAATTTATATTATATATATATATATATATTATATAATAATTTTATAAAATAATCAAATTTTATATATTAAAACTTTTATATATATATCAAAATATATTATATATAAACTTTTTTATTTAAACTAAACTATATATATATATATATATATAATTTTTCTTTTATTTTCTTTTTCTATATATTTTTAATTATATATATATTTAAAATAAAATTAAATTTTTAAAATTTTATATAAAAAATTTTATATTCAAATATATATAATTATTATATTTTAATATATATATTTTATTTTTAATTTTATATATAAAGCATTTTTATATATTATATATTAAAATTATATATAATATATTTTCTATTTGCATATATATAAAATATCTATATTCTGATAAATATATATATATATAATAATATATTATATACCATTATATATATATTAAAATATTTATATTATATATATTATATGCTATATAAAATATATTATAATATTTTATATATATATCTATATATATATTAATATATATTAAAATATCTATATATATATAATATTTTATACTATAATATTTTCTATTTTATATATAATATATCATTTTATATAGAATATAAAATATATATATTATATAAAATATATTTATATATATAAGGGATAATTAAAATTTTAAAATTATCTATTCCCATATATATCATTTTTATATTTAAAATTATTAACCCCTATATATACCCATATAATTAAAATATAATTTTTATAAATATCTATTTTATTTTAATTTTATTATATATTTCATATATTATATATGAAAACCCCTTTATATCTATATATTATAGAAAAATCTATTCCCCTTTTATATCTTTTATCTATTTATCCTAATTTTATATATATATATCTTAAACATATATATATTATATATTATATATTAAAATCTTGCATATATATATATATATATTTTTTCTTTATATATCTTTTATATATATATCTATTTCCCATATATATAAATATTTATTTATATATAACATTTTATATATATATCTATCTATCTATATATTTATATAAATTTTTTGCATCTAAAATATTTATATATATGGGATAATATATCTATCTATATTTTCATTATAATAATTCTTTATCTAAAAATATATATCTCTCTTTTTAGATATATAATATAATATATCTCTGCCTATATTATATAAAATTTTAGCCTTTTATCTATTATTTATTTTATTGATATTTTTTATATATTTATAATTCCATCCTTTATATAATATATATATCTTTCCAAAATTTTATATCATATATATTTATCATATATATTATATCTATATATATATATGCATTTTATTTTCTATATCATTAAAATATATTTATATATTTAATTTATATATTATATATATATATTTTATATATTTTTTTTTTATATATTTGCATTTTTTTTATTATATATATATTTCCATATATTTTTATATATTGGGGATTTATATATTTTTTATTTTATATATATTTTAATTTAAACTTTTATCTATATATTATAAACTATATACTATCTCCTTTTTTCATATTTTATATATCTATTATTAATATAAATTTTATATATTATATATCTCTTAATCTCTATATATCTATCTAATCATATTATCTACATTAAAAATAAATCTCCATTTATTATATCTTTTATATTTTTTATCCCTTTTTAATTTTAATATATTTTATTTTCCCCTTTCTTTCTTCTCTCTAATTTAAAATTTTTCTCTTTTTATCCCCCTATTTTGCCAATATTAAAATATCTCCCTATTTTATATATATAGTTTTTATATATATATAATTTATATATAAAATCATATATCTAATCTATTAACCCATCTATTTATTTTATATAAAATAAAATCTATCTATTTTATATATATATCTTTATTTTATTTCATATCTATTTTATCCCATATTATTTATTTTTATATATCTTAATTCTATTAAAATTTTATTTATATATCTCTCTATTTTTATATTATCTTTTATATTTTATATATTCTATATATATCTCTTATATATTTTTATATATATGCCCAAACTATATCCTTATATTTTATATTAAACTATTAATCCCATATATATTATATTATATTTCAAAATTTATTATTAGCTTCTCTATCCCCTTTTATCTATATCCTTTAATATTCCCTATATTTTTTATATATTAAATATTTATATCTATTCTTATATTTTATCATATAATATATATCTTTTCTCTCTATATATATTATCTATATTATCCTTTTATATTATATATATATATTTTATATATTATCCTATATATTATAAACTATATTCTATATATTTATCTCTTATTTTTATATATATTTTTTAATTTTTATTTTCCCATTTATTATATATATTTTTATATATATTATAAACCAATATATGCATATATAATATATATACCTTTTCTTTTACTATATTAAAATTTATATATTATATATTATATTAAACTTTTATATGCCCCTTCCCCATTCTATATAATATATAATCTTTTTTCCCATTTTAAAACCCATCTATTAATATCTTCTATACCCATTTTTCTCTATCTTTTTTATATATTTTTTAAAAATATTAATTTATCTTATATCCCCCCCTCCCCCCTTCCCCCCTTCCCTCCCCCCATATTTTCATTATAATATATATAAACCCAAAAATATATAATTTCTATCAAAAACAAAATATATATCTTGCTAATTTTTAAATAATCTATATTACTATTGTATTTCTCTCTTTCATTATCCCTTATTCTCATCTATTATCTTATATCTTACATATTATAAATAATTTATTATATATAAAATAATAATAAATATTAATAATGTAATATATTTATATATATTTATATCTATTTATTAAATTTTATCTATCTTTATTTTCTTTTTCTTATTATTTATTTTATTCTTCATCTTTTTTATTTTATACTATTATCTCTATTTTCTATTATATATTCCCATATCTCCTCTTTTATCTTCTTTTATTATATTTTTTTTTAAACTTTTCTTTCTATTTTTTTATTATTATTTCTTTGAATTAACTCCTTTTATATTTTTTTCTATTATCTTTTTCTTTCTTCTATTTTTTTGGCTTTTTTTTTTTTTATCCTTTTTTTTATTCCCTTTATGTCTTTTATTTTTTCTTATCATTTTTTCTATTTTTTTCTTTTTTTCTTTTTGTTTAAAATCCTTTTGTTTTTTTTTTTTTTTTTTTTTGTTTTTTTTTTCCAAAACTCTCCTCCTTCTTTACCCCCCCCCCCCCCTAACTCTCCTTTTTTCCTCATCTTCTCTCCTCCTCTCTCTCTCTTTTCTCCTACCCTATTTTTAGTAGATTTGAAGTAGTTAAAAAAAAAATTTAATTATTATTTTATTTTATATAAATTATATATTATTATATTAAATAATATATATAGATAAAAAAAATTTTATATATATATATATTTATTTAAAATATATATAATAATATAAAATAATATAAAAAATATATATATTTATATATATTATATATTTATATATATATAAAAATTATTATATAATAATTTTATTATATATATTTTTATATTTATTATATATATATTTATTATATAATATTTTAAAAAAAAAATAATATATAAAATATTATATTATATATTATATATATATATATAATATATTTTATATTTTTTAATGTATATATATATATATATTTTTAATATATATATAATAATTTTAAAATATATATATAATTTTTAAAAAAAAACACACAAAACAACACCATAAAATATATATATATAAATATTATATATATATATTTTAAAAATTTTATATTATATATATATAATATACAAAAAATAATAATAAAAAAAAAATATTATATATAAAATATATTTTATTATTATAATATATATATATATAAAAAAAAATATTATATATATAAAATATATTTTTATAGATTATATATTAAAAATATATATATAATATATATATAATATATTTATTATTTTTATAATATATATAATTTTATAATATAAGATTTTTAAAATATTTTTATATATATTTTCAACCTATTATAAAATATATATATCTTATATATAAAATTAATATATAATATTATATATATATATATATATTATATATAATTATTTTATAATATTAATATAATTTTATATATAAAAAAAAAAAAAAAAAAAAAAAAAAACAAATATATAATATATATTTTTATATACTATATATATAAAATATATTATATATAAAATATATATATATTATATATCTATTAACCCCATTTTATTTTTAAAACAAACCCCAAAATAATGAAAATTTTTTAAAAATTTTTTTAATTTTTAAAAGGGATTAAATTTTTATTATAATTTTTACCCCCCCCCCCCCTTTAAAATTTATTTTTTTTTTATTTTTTTTATATTTTTTTAAATTTTTTTTTTAAATTTTTTTATTTTTTTTTATTATTCCCCTTCCCCCCCCAAAAAAAACCCTTTTTTCTTTAAATTTTATTTTTTTTTTTATATTCCCCCCTTTTTATCCCCATTTATATTTTTTTATTTTTTTAAATTTTTATATTATTTTTCCCCCGCCCCCGCCACACCCCCCCACCCCTAATTAATTTTTAAATTTTTTTTAATTTTTTTTTCCCCCCTTTAATTAAATTATTTGATTTTTTTTTTATTTTTTTTTTTTAATTTATATATTAACCAAAGCCAAAAAACACTTTTTTTAATAATTTCTAAAATATTAAATTTTGTTTTATATATATTTATTTTTATTATCAACCAAAAATTTTAAAATTTTATATGAAATTTTTTTAAGAAAAAAAATTTTTATTATTATTTTTTTTATATATATTTTTTTATATATTATTATTAAGGGAATTTTAAAATTTTTATTTAATCTTTTTAAAATTTTTTTCATTTCCCTAATTACTTTTTTTTTTTATAATTTAATTTTAATTTATTTTTTTATACCCCAAAATACATACCAAGTTTTTTCCCCTTATTTTTTTATTTTTAATAATTTCGGGGAAATTTTATATTTATTTTTATAATTTTTTATTTTTATTTTTTTCCACCCCGAAAACAAAAAGAAAGAAAACCCCCCGCCAATTTTTTCAAGGAATAACCACCCACACCAACATCCCCGCCGCCCCCCTGGCGCCATATATATATATTATATATAAACATACCTATATATTATATATTATATATCATATTAAAACTATATATAAAATATAAAAAATTTTTTTATTAAGAGTTTTAATTTTTTATTAAACCCAAAAAAAAAGAATAAAAGAAATTTTTTAATTTTTTTAAATTTTGTTAAAATTTTTGTAAATTCCCAAGGGTTTTTAAGTGGGGGGTTTTTAAAAAAGAAGGGAAAATTATTTAAAACCCCCCCCCCCCCCCCCCCCCCCCCCCCCCCCCCCCCCCCCCCCCCCCCCCCCCCCCCCCCCCCCCCCCCCCCCCCCCCCCCCCCCCCCCCCCCCCCCCCCCCCCCCCCCCTTTTTTTTTTTTTTTATTTTTTTTTTTTTTTTTTTTTTTTTTTTTTTTTTTTTTTTTTTTTTTTTTTTTTTTTTTTTTTTTTTTTTTTTTTTTTTTTTTTTTTTTTTTTTTTTTTTTTTTTTTTTTTTTTTTTTTTTAACTTTTTTTTTTCTTTTTTTTTTTGAAAAAATTTTTTTTTTTTGCCCCCCCCCCCCCCCCCCCCCATTCCTTTTTTTGTTTTTTTTAATTTTTTGGGTTTTTTTTTTTTTAACGTTTTTTTTTTTTTTTTTTCGTTTTTTTTTTTTAAAAAATTTTGGGACCTTTTTTTGGATTTTTTCAAAAGCCCAGTTTCTTTTTTTCCTTTTTAAAACGGGTTACCAAATTGAAAAATATTTTTCTTAACACCGCCCCTTCCTCTCCTCTCTCTCTCTCTCTCTCTCTCTCTCTCTCTCTCTCTCTCTCTCTCTCTCTCTCTCTCTCTCTCTCTCTCTCTCTCTCTCTCTCTCTCTCTCTCTCTCTCTGTCCACTCAGCTTGCTATATAACTCGAAAGTTCTCAATTATATACATCTTTTAGTTGAATAATTCAAGTAAATCCACTTCCCAAACGTTCTCTGTCTATATAGCCTATATGTTAGTGTTTATAGTCAACCAGGTGGAAGGTTTTAATACTTATGATATGCAGAGACGTTTTTGTCAAGACTCATTATTGATCTACTTATGTTTTTTTATATATATTTATATCACTTATTATTAAGGGCACTAATGTTTGTATTTTATCTTTTGCATTTTATCTATTCCAATAATTCAAGTTTTTTCATGCACTTTCATCGTGTGTTGCAAGCACGGTTTGTGCATGTGTGCGCCTTCGTTATCACAGCATACCTTAGAGTTGGGTCGTGTCCTGGTGACATTTACTTGGTTGGGTAACTATTCCTGTACAAAAGGGGGAAACGGGCACTTATTGATATTCATATTATTAGTGAAGTTGTAATTATTGTTATTGTTTCTTAATCAGAATAATGATGATAATCATAATGATATTATTATGATAATCATTGCTGTCATTATTGTTGTTATGGTAATATTTTGTCATCACCATCATCACCATCATCATTATCGTCGTCGTCGTCGTCGTCGTCGTCGTCGTCGTCATCATCATCATCATCATCATCATCATCATCATCATCATCATCATCATCATCATCATCATCATCATCATCATCATCATCATCATCATCATCATCATCATCATCATCGTTACTGTTACTTCTATTGTTATTGTTATAATTATTTATTTATTGTGATGGCATTAACAGAAACGATAATAATAAGTATTATTATTATCATTATTATCATTATTGTTATAATATTATTAGTATTCTAATGGTTATTATTGGTGTTTTGTTGTTGTTGTTATTATTATTATTATTGTTATTATTATTTATGTTCATATTACTACTAGTATATTTATTGCTATCCTTATTGTAATTTTGGTGTACGTCTTCGTGATTAGACTGGATGGCAGAGCGAGTTCTACTTTAAAGTAATGAGAGAGTGAATCTTGCAGGTTTAAAGTAATTAGATTTTTCTTGCGGTCACGTAGAAGGTAAAATGACCAGTTAATCGTAGAAATAAATTCAGTGACTGTTTTGATGGTTTTGAATACAAGTTTCTTGTACTCCAGGTACGGGCCCTTCTTATCCTTCTTTTCTCCTCTCCTCATTCAAATTTTCATCTTTTCCATCCTTTTCTTCTTCTGATTCCCTTTTTCCTTTTTTTTCTCCGTCTACTTCTTCTTCTACTTCTTCTTCCTCTTTTTCTCCTCCTCCTCTTCCTCTTCCTCTTCCTCTTCCTCTTCCTCTTCCTCTTCCTTCTCCTTCTCCTTCTCCTTCTCCTTCTCCTTCTCCTTCTCCTTCTCCTTCTCCTTCTCCTTCTCCTTCTCCTCTCCTTCTCCTTCTCCTTCTCCTTCTCCTTCTCTTTCTCTTTCTCTTTCTCTTTCTCTTTCTCTTTCTCTTTCTCTCCTCTTCTCATTCTCTTCCTCCTTCCTTCCTCTCTCTCCCTCCTCCTCCTCCTCCTCCTCCTCCTCCTCCTCCTCCTCCTTCTCCTCCTCCTTACTCCTCCTCCTTCTTCTTCTCCTTCCTCCTCCTCCTCTTCTTCTTCTCCTCCTCCTTCCTTCTTCTTCTTCTTCTTCTTCTTCTTCTTCTTCTTCTTCTTCTCTTCTTCTTCTTCTTCTTCTTCTTCTTCTTCTTCTTCTTCTTCTCCTCCTCCTTCTCCTCAGCCTCTTTCTCCTCCTCCTCCTCCTCCTCCTCCTCCTCCTCCTCCTCCTCCTCCTTCTCCAGCAGTCTCATTCCTATCATACTACAGCATTCTTGTTTTAAAGCGGAAGCTATTTATCAGATAACATTCTCCCTCCTTCTCTTTCTTCCCTTCCCCCGCCCCCTCCGTCTTATCATTTCTTTTTATTTGAGTCTGGACTGTAACTTCTGTAGTTTTCGTT
>NC_051420.1:24085325-24092825 GCF_015228065.2 Penaeus monodon | reverse complement strand
GTTGGTCGACAGATGATGGATGCCTGCTTTGAACATATCGTGCATAATTTGTCTCTAATTCTTTGAATGTTTTCTGTAGATTTCGTGGCTGTGTCACAAAATGACGATAGACATCAAACTCAAAACTAACACATTCTTAGTTTCTGGCCGTTGGTGAATTAGTTTGGTTTACTTATATAAAGCCTGTTGAATTCATCTCTGAAGTTTGGACTTTTTACATTCCTCTCCTCGATTTCTAACAGATGAGAAGATTATGTGTGAAGAAAGGTAAAAAGAGAATGCGGGGAAAATCGAGAATTGGATAATGAAAATCTAACTCGTCCCGCTATTGATACCTCAGAGAGCTATTGGATGACTTTTTATGAGAACCTGACGCTGAGCCAGTACCAGGGGAAGGATTTGGAAATAGGAGAAGGAGGTTATGTTTCCCCCTCCCCTCCTCTTCAGTTCTTCCCCCTTTCTCCGTTCCACTCCACTTCTACCCTGTGTCCACTTTTCTACTTTTCTCTCCCCTCACCTAGTATCGCCCTCTCTCCCCTTTCTCCCTACTCCCCCCCCCTTCTGGATTTGCGGTGGGGACTTTGGCGTGCGAGGATTAGCAAGATCAGGGGGTTGGGCAGGAGTGGGGAGGGTTTGCAAGATCAGGGCCGGGGGGCACGGGGGGGGGTAGGACTAGCTGAAATGTTTCCATCCTTGGCAACCCCGTCCTCGCGATAGCGCATGGGTGTCTCACTGTCGTCGTGCTGCGACGTTGTAGTGACCAACAAGGCTCGTTTACAGGGTCAGACTCCGACACCTGTACCATTCACTAATATTAATTTTTAACGAAATGTGCCGACGGAGCGGGCCGAGCGGTAAGCACTCTCCGAGGGCACGGTGGGTTTGGGATAAATACTGTTCATGAAATTTAAAGAATTTTTAAGCACTCATATAAACACTTGTCGAACTGTGTGGAAAATCAAAAGGTGCCTGGGCACAACTCCTTACTAAAAAGAACATAAAAATGAGAAACAAACAAACACATAAAACTAATATTTAATTAAGAAGCTTGGATATATATACATGAACGACAAAAATATAGCAAAGCCTGCATATACAGCTGGTTTACACATTACTTATCTTACAAAAAACTGCCTCGTATCCTCCGTCCGTCACCGTAAAAACACAATTATGATGAATACCAAAAAGACTCGACTACGGCCTCTCTCTATATGCCTACAGCAAGGGCTATCCTAAACAAGCAGTCCCGTACAGGATCTCTGGCATACTGCTAGAATACCCCTGTTTAAGTCAATTTAGCCGTGAATTGGGAGAGAGAGTACCTGCAGCCTGGGCCGTGCGAGCGTGACTCCCTTGTTTATCTTCTATACCTCTGTCATCGTCTTAGAGGCGGGAACAAGCAGTTAGGTGCTTGGACTTCGGGAGGCTTTATAGTATCAGATAAAAATATCTTTCTCTGTAAAAGTTACAAAACAGGTATAAAGCCGAAACAAAGTAAATATATTCGTATTATTTTAAAAATAAGATAAAATGTCGTTGTAACGCCCACGGAGGTTGTCACGGAGGTTGCCACGGTGGTGGTCCCTGGTGGTTACAAGTGGAGATTTCAGGCATCCAGCCCTGCCACGAATTGCTTGGGACCCCCTTGATGACATTCCGTTTTCTTATGGTTCACTACAACGTCGCCGTCCTGAGAGGAATTGTCACATTGTTACACATCCACACTAGTGCATCGCTAGTGTCTTGCCGTCTGTCAAGGCTCTACACTGTTACTGTTACACAGTTCCCCTATCAAACTGCTGCGCTATCATGCAGTTATACTGTTATACTCCCACAACTATAATGTAACGCTGCTACACTGATCAACTGCTACTACTGCTACTACTATTATTCCTGCTGCTGCTACTGCTGCTGCTACTACTGGTACGACTTCTACTACTGCTGCTGCTACTGCTGCTGCTACTGCTGCTACTACTGCTACTACTACTGTACTACTACTACTACTACTACTACTACTACTACTACTACTACTACTACTACTACTACTACTACTACTACACCTACTACTACTACTACTACTGCTACTACTGCTGCTGCTGCTGCTGCTACTACTACTACTACTACTACTACTGCTGCTGCTGCTGCTGCTGCCTCTGCTGATACTATTACTATTACTGCTACTACTACTACTATTGTTGCTATTACTATTACTACTATTGCTACTGCTACTAGTATTGCTACTACTATTGCTACTCCAACTCCTACTATTGCTACTCCAACTCCTAGTATTGCTACTCCTACTCCTACTACTACTACTACTACTACTATTACTACTACTACTACTACTACTACTACTACTACTACCACCACTACTATACTACTTCTTACACACACACACACACACACACACACACACACACACACACACACACACACACACACACACACACACACACACACACACACACACACACACACAGCGTCGGGGCGCGGCCATAGCGTGATATTGACTGCCGCAGCAACGAAGCATTCCTTGCACTGCAGAGTCTGCCTGTGAGCGGGAGGAGAAGGTAGGGAGAGAGAGGAGAAAAGAACAAGTTCATCATTATGTTGTTTTGTACGTTTCGGCATCTCTCGCCTCGGTCTTTGGGTAACGGGAAAGGGAGTTGGGGGATTTATAGGGTTTGCCACTCGGTCGCTGATTGTCAGCTACTGGATGGCAGTGTGTGTGTGTGTGTGTGTGTGTGTGTGTGTGTGTGTGTGTGTGTGTGTGTGTGTGTGTGTGTGTGTGTGTGTCTGTGTCTGTGTGTGTGTCTGTGTGTGTGTGTGTGTGTGTGTGTGTGTGTATGAATCTCTCTCTCTCTCTCTCTCTCTCTCTCTCTCTCTCTCTCTCTCTCTCTCTCTCTCTCTCTCTCTCTCTCTCTCTCTCTCTCTCTCTCTCATAACATACCTTTACATAGGATGTTGGGGAGGCAAACAGGAAGGCCAAAAAATCAGCTAAAAGCAACAAATGATAGCGCAATCCACGCGGTAAAATAGACCTTATTTCTGGTTCCCTGTGCGTTATCTCCTATATAGGCCTATTGTTTTAAGTCTGTCAACTAAATAATGATCTAGCGTTACCTTTCTGACCCAATTTTTGTGCAGTTGTCTGTATCCAGGTTCGAACGAGCAAATGCCATTCGCTTGAGTTGCAAGGCAAGCTTTGCAGATTGAAATTCTCAGGTGTTTCTGACGAGATTGCAACCTTGACTCTGCTTTTGTTATTCTTTCTTCAACATTTAGTTAGCCTTTTTTTCTGAATACAGGAATATATGACGGAATAATTGATAATCGTTGTTATTATTATTAATATTTTTTTTTAGTCTTTCGTCTTTCGAATTATATGTGCAGATTTTTGCTATTGTTAGCAATGGATGTCTCTTTGAGACATTAATGTAAACATTAATTATACTATATTTATGTTTTTGTTCTGTTGGTGTTAATTACAAGAATGGTAAGGCAGAAGACATTATACAGAGATCCCGTTTCACTTACATAGTTATCTACTTAAAACGATAAGCAAACTCATTGACACTGCAGTGTTTGTTTTTAAAATACGCACATCATCACCTAGCCTGTCGCATTCTCCTAGAACCTGATCCCAAAATCACCATTGTTCTGCATATATGCAGATGCACAAGTAAAGTAACTCACAGCAGTTCCTACAAGCACTGCAAATTTTACACAAGCACCCCAGTCACTGCCTGTTGCTTTGCCGACGCTCGAAGCTTCCAAGACCTGCTGGGGATGTACGACTTTTTAAGCGATAAGCGATGGCTCTTGACCCAACCGAAACCGCGTGCGCTTCTTTCTTTGTTTAGAAACACTGAGCGAGTGTTGGCCACCGAGGTCTTTATACTTATGTAGAACTTGTTAGTGATGGGCTGGGTCTTTTGCCGGCGTCGTTAAAACGGGACCGCTTGTGGACCATGGAGAGTGGATCGCAAGCAAGCAGGAGCATACTGCAATTTCTTGGATTTGTCAAGCAAGCTTTTCGAGAGAGAGCGAGAGAGCGAGAGAGAGAGAGAGAGAGAGAGAGAGAGAGAGAGAGAGAGAGAGAGAGAGAGAGAGAGAGAGAGAGAGAGAGAGAGAGAGAGAGAGTTCATTGTGACAAATGTAAAAAAAAAAGTATATCTTCACAGCGCAATATTTATTTGACAGTATTTCTGACGAATATATAATCCAAATTTATACCTTTTCTACAGAGAGAATGATCGTTGTAATTGGAAAGGGGAAACCATCAACTTTTGATGGACTGACTTCTAAATTTTGAGTTATTATCTTGATTGTTATACGATACAAATAATAATCGTAATAGTTATGATACTGCCAATGATAAAAGCTTAATTACACTAATGATAGCAATAGTAATGATAATGGCAATAAAAAATGATTATGAGGATAATTGTAGTAACATCGATAATGGTAATAGGATAGTAATGAAGAATATCATCATCATCACCATCACCATCATCATTATGATAATTGATTGTCATCTTTGTTTCTGCTATTTCACCAACTATAACCCTTTCACCCCACCCCCACCACCCTCGCCCACTCCACCTACTCACGCCCAACCGCACTCCCCAGCCCCGCCAAGGTCGTGGGTGGTGTACCTTTGTTTACACACATTATTTATCTTCCATTTCCCGTTTATTGGCACAGGATGCGGGTCTATTGGCGTTGTCACTGAAGTTTACAGCATGATCTTTGGGGTCAGTCGACTACATTTCTGTAAATTTCTGATTAATGTGGGATGATTTTGTTTCACGAGTACCCGCTGTGTGGTCATTTTGGTCTTTTGAAACATGGATATCACAATTAGGGTAAGAGAGGAAATAAGAAGGAGAGCGAGAGAAATAGAGGAGAACAAGGGAAAAGGAGGAGAGAGTGAGAGAGAAAGAGAGAGGAAGGGAGAAGTGAGGAAGGAAGGGAGAAGAGAGGAAGGAAGGGAGAGAGAGAGAGAGAGAGAGAGAGAGAGAGAGAGAGAGAGAGAGAGAGAGAGAGAGAGAGAGAGAGAGAGAGAGAGAGAGAGAGAGAGAGAGAGAGGAAGGGAGGAGAGGGAAGAGAGAGGAAGGGAGGAGAGAGGAAGAGAGAGGAAGGGAGGGGAGAGAGAGAGAGACAGAGGAGAGAGAGAGAGAGAGAGAGAGGACAGAGAGAGAGAGAGAGAGAGAGAGAGAGAGATAGATAAAGGGAGAGAAGCGAGAGAGAGGAGGAGGGGAAAAGGAGAGAAAAGGAGAGAGGGTATATAGGAAGAGAGACAGGAAAAGGGTTATAGAACGAGAAGAGGGTTAGAGAAACAGAGACAGAGAGGTTAGAGAAACAGAGACAGAGAGGCGAGAGAAAAGATGGAAGAGAAGGAAGAGAGAAAAAGAGAGAGAGAAAGAGAAGAGAGAGGACAGAGAGAGAGAGAGGAGAAAGAAAGAGAGGAAGAGAGAGAAAGAGAGAAGGAAAGGAGAAAAAGAGGAAAGAGAGAAAAGAGAGAGAGAGAGCAGGAGAAAAAGTTTGGAGAGGAAGACCGAAACTACCAAAGTAACAAGAAAAGGGTTTCAGAACAGGAAGAATCAAGCACGGTCAGATTTTTTTTTTTTTTTTTTTTTTTTTTTATGAAGGGCGATGTGCCAGCCTCGCCCAGTATTCCATGATCTGTGTAATTGTATGGTTCACGTTGGTCAGCAACTCATTCTCTTGGATTCTTTGCTATTTCATGATACAGTATCGTAATGAAAATGTCATCTGATCAGAAGACAATCTTTGTCATATTTATCATGATTTTACCCGTTATTTTATTCCGATCACAATATATTTCTTCTTTTGATGTTACAGACCGGCATCCTGGTGGAGGTGGTGGAGGTGTACACAGCGTCGCCAGCTCCCTTGCTCTCCAACATGGTGGTTGATTGCAGCCCTACCGACAACATCGTAAGTTTAACGCTGCCTTTTTGTAGTTTTATGAAAGTTTATTCGCTATTTTTCTTTTGGGCTGAGTGAGACCTTACGTTGCACTAATAAACATTTCAAACCTCGATTAATGGATGCAAAATCACAAATCTTTTATCTTTTTACTACAAGTGATAGATGCCGCGGAGTTGTGTGATCCTTGTGCAAGCCTCGTGTAGGCTTTGGACAGACTGAGTGGGCCTTGTGTGAGGTTGGATATTCCATTGTGGCACAGGCGGAGAAGCCATATGACAGCCTGCAATAGGAAAGATAGATAGATCGCACAGTCGTGAATGCAGCTTAATAATGTCTGATAGGCAATGCTGTTGTGAGAGAAATAGATGGGCAGACAAGCAGACAGAGACAGAGACGGAAAGAGGAACCTTTCGATACTTCTCTCGTTTTTTCTCTCCTTTCACTGTGGCCGTCCAGACGAGGTAGAAATTAAACAATGGTTATTAAAAAGATATATCAGTAGCTGATGTTCATATTCACTGGTTAAATACCCATGAAGTACGTGAAGCATTAGGATACAGGAGCGTGAAGCATTAGGATACAGGAGCATCATGAAGTGTTCCTCCGTTTCAAGTGAAACGCATGATAAACCATCCTTATTAAATGTCAGAATTTCTGCACATCGGCTTTTAGAACACTGTTTATTTTCTCGACTTCAAAAGAGAAATCCATCACTTTCCGATTTGCATGAGGCACTTGATCCTATCTCTGCTTGTAGTGAGACTTCACCCTAGGCTATAATCTTCCTCTTCCTCTTCCAGGAAGAGATCACTGATTGTGACCCAATTTTGGATCTTGCATTTTCCCACGATAATGAAGTCATTGGTATGCCAACATATGTAAGCAACAAGCGGCGATTGAATGCCAAAGTTCTTATGTGGAGTGTGAGCTGTCACTCTGTGGGAACAGGTAGCTTTGGGGTCGCTTTGGCTGGGTCTCATTACCAACCACAGATGGATGAAAGTCGAGTCAGAGTATGGAGATCAAATGCCCAGATACCCATACAATGGAGGAGGAATACCCACCCGTTGGGATCCTTTAAAGTCCAGTGCCCACTCCCTGGTATTAGAGAGTGGATTGCAATTGGATAGGCCTATACATATTCTTGAGATTACTGGTCATTAGCTGGAATACCCGCTCGCTGAACGAGGGATACCCACGCGCTTTTATTTCTCTCATATGTAACCTAATGTAATAATTAAACGGGCCGGTTATTGCGCTCTGATACATGTATGTATAAATGGAGATAAAAGATATGATTATAAAGAAAGAGATATTTTTTTTTACAAATGTAAAAAAAAAATGTAATGAATATGGAATGAGACGTGATAGTAAAGTCATCTATTAGTAAGCTTTTGCATTTGTAGTGCAGCTGACAATGGCGAGAAAAGGAAGTAAGTGTAATCTACCGTGTAGTATTTTTCAATAACGATTCAGTACTAACTGATATAGCAATCTTGCTGAAGTAAAATTCCAAGATAAGATTAACATCCATTTGAAATG
>NC_051420.1:24083341-24085225 GCF_015228065.2 Penaeus monodon | reverse complement strand
ATAATATAAATTTTTGTATTTTTTTCAGGAATTATATGGAGTTAGATGAGTGCTTTGATTTAAATTACTTGTTTGTTTTATATGACAGTGTGTGCATACATAGTATTTTAATGGTTTATAAGAATGTTGACTTTGCAGGTTTCTTTAGAATTGGAAGGAATTCGAAACAATGCAACAGGACTGGGTGAACAGCAGATGATGGATGTAATAGATGAAGTGGTTACATCTGGGCTGCGGAATTCTGTGTATGATGTCAACTTCCAATCTGTGCTGACTTTCCCAAGATTCCGCCGGGCAAGGCAAGCACCCGACCGCATCATCCCAGTTGGCTACGATTCTATGGTACGTGAGTTACAGACACATCCACCTTCAGTGCCACCTAAGGCACCTAAGCCTAAACCAGCTTTGATGAATGTAATCCATGATGAAGAGATAGAGGTGGCAGGGGAATCCTTCACTGCCATCACATTTCCTTCCAGCCTTTCACAACAGATTGCTCTTACAACTAGTGAGGAACAGCTTATTCAGAGAAACCTAAATAAGTATCCCTCACTTGAAAAGGAAATGACTGAATGCCATAAGTCATGGGAAGAAAACTATGTACCTGCTGCAGAAATTCCTGAGGAGGAAGAGGAGGTGCAGGAGACAGTAGAAGAAAGTCCACCAGTTGAGAATTCAGCTCCCTGCAAGCCTGAGGAAAAGGAGACAGCAACTTCTAATTTTGTTCTTGTGGTTTCTAATAGACAAAAGCTGATAGATGAACCAAGAAGTGCAATATCTGTTGAGGAAACAGAAGAAGTAGAGGTACCTATGCCTGTCTGCAAAGTTGATGAAGAACCATGTTTAAGAAGAGGAGATGCAAGTATTCTAGGTCAGCCAAAAGTGGAAGAACCAATACAAATAGAAGAAGAAGATGTGGAAGACCTTGATGAACCACTTCGTCTTGAAGATATGGATTTCATGGACAAGTCTTTGACTGCTACCTCAGGATTTGGACCACTGCCATCTCTTCCTGGCCTGCAGAAAGGACCATTTGTAAGTGAAGCATGCCATGTGGGATTGAAGGTTGATGTTGCTACTGAACTTCCTAAGCTTGACCCTAGACTTGAGACTGCAGCTATTGATCAGGGTGTGGCTTCTGACCTCTCTGAGTATGACCAGGAGGTTTTGGTGCCTGTCCAAACCTTTTCACAAACCCCACTCTATAACCAAGCAATGAGTGATGACCCTTGTCTGTGTTGTGGCAGTGATGTTGCTAATACCCTCAGTGGTACCCAGGTAAACCCTTTCCCTAGTTCTTCTTCTTCAGAGCCTGACAAAACTGCTTTGCCTATATTAGTGGCCAGTAGATGTGTGGAAAGCTATGAAGATTTCTCATTTTACAGTCAGAATGCAAATGAGGGCAGAAGTGTAATATCATTAGCAGAGTCCAAAGAAGAAAAATATTTTGGTCCTCCAAACTATGTAAAAGATTTTTGTCTGGAAGAGAATGATATCAATATGTGGGAAAGTAGAAGCTGTAATAAGGTAAGCTATAATGCTGACAAAGAGGAAGATGCAGATCTGAGTGGATCAGAACAAGATGTTATTGAACAAAATGTAAGACTTAGTGAAGAAGATGAATATTTAGTAAAGAAAGACAAGAAGGAGAATATAGATGGTAATGAGACAAGTTTTTGTGAGTTTACTGAAAATCTTTTTAAACCACTTGAAGTACAAGAATTCAACAGAATCATGCCAGATGAGCTTTCTAATGAGGAAGCATATAGGCAAGGTCAGAGAAACAAATTTGAAACTGATATTATAACAGAAGAGTCCTTTAAAGTTAAATGTGAAGTTAAAGATAATGTTTACGATATCACTGAGATGCCAACTGACTGTAAG
>NC_051420.1:24073341-24078341 GCF_015228065.2 Penaeus monodon | reverse complement strand
AAAATCAGTGGTTGTGATCTTGTCTTGAAATGCATTACATATTTTGCTGTAGGGATAGTTTAAAGTGTAAGCTGAATATGTATTATCTGGTCAAAGATATTCTCTATTTTTTATTTTTGTATATTTCTTAAAGCTGTATTGGAAGGATACACAGTAGTGGAAATGGATGAGCCACCCCAGAAGTTCACTACCTCGGTTATTAAGGACACAAATTCACCATTTTGGGATGAACAGTTTCTATTGTAAGTACTTTGTCTCTATATAACTCATGTTTTATCATGTTATATCACTTACAGTGTCATCATCATTTAAAAAGAAGTTTTATTTAAATCATGATGTATGTGCTGTTTTCTATGTTTCCTATGTTTTCTATAATGATAACTACTATAATGTTCAGGGATTTGTTTGTTTTTAGACAAAAGTTTTGTGTATAAGAACTTGATCTTAAATATAGTTATAATATAAAAATAATTTAGAAAATGATTTGTTTATTTCTTGATTTCCCTTCTCTTGTGTTATGTTCTGAAAATCATTATATCCACTGAGTTATTTAGTCAGTTAATTTTCATTTGTTCTTTGCAGCGATCTCAGCGATGGCACTTTAGAACTCCTTTTTGAACTTTATGATAAGAAGGATGGAAATTTCTTAGGTCTAGGCATTGTAGGTATAGAAGAATTAGTTGCAACTCCTTCTCAGAGGCAGATTATCCCACTACAGTCACGACCTTATGAAAATGATGAAGTGTCAGGGTCCTTAACAGTAGAGGTAAGTGTGAAATGTATACAGTATATGCAATCAGGAATCTGTCATTGATACCATTTATATTGATCATTAGGGAAATGCATCACCTTGGAAATAAGAAAAAGAATATCCTGTTACATTCTTTCAGAAATTAAGTGATTTCTTTACTTTGCATTAATTTTATAGGTATTGCCACAACAGTGTGCATAGTAATAACAGAATGGTTTAGCCTCTTTAATTTTTAACTCGCTCATGACAAGAGAGCTATACCAAACCGAGGTGTCAGGATGCACACACAGTCAAGTTCTCAAGGGAAAATTTAGAAGTGCTTGGACCATATAATCACCCTGCTTTTTATGCTATTGGCCATTGCATAAATGCTTCTGTAGGTAATGACTGTAATAAGACACTTTAAACCTCCTTTGGAGGGGCTGTCTCTCCTTAATGACTGCAACCAGGGCCAAACAAGTTCACCATTTTTTTGCAAGTATAATGTGGAGTAGGCTCAACTGCTCATGACGTGACGTCATCCTGATGTGAGGAATAGTTTACCACAAGATTTAATTTCATCATGAATGGGTTAAAGAGTTCATTCATGACTATTAGTTTAAACTGCTCTAACAGTTCTTATGCATAATAGATATGAATAATTTTGCATCAGTCTCTCAGGAGAGTTAGATAGTTTTATTTTCTGGTTCTTTGGGGGCTGGTGTGAGGCGCATGCAATTAGATATGATTACTTAACAAGGTCTATCAACATGCAACCATGACAGTTATATCTGAAAATCAGCGAAATTGAAAGTGAGAAAAAAGGTACCCTGGCAACTGTTCTCCATGGCAACTTTGCTTTTGCAAAATGAGATTGACAAGAATTTTCTCAGAGGGTAGATGTGGTGCTGATAGCTTGTACCAGTTATTTACTGTGGGCCGTGTTCTGTGAGATTTTTCACTATATCTTGGATTCTAATTATTTTTCAGGAGGTCGGGGGTCCTTAACTGGGGTCCATGGACTCCTAGGGGGTCCATGGATGGGTTTCAGGGGATATATGAGGATCAGATAAAGATTAGTATTATTTTTTGCATAAAAAGGAATGTTTTTTTAATGTTTATTTTAACCCTTTGCCGAAGGGTGGCATGTACGTACATGCCATGGCATGCCTGGACTATCTGCCGGTGGCATGTACAGACATGCCATGGTTTATGTATGGCCATGCCTTGAGTTTTTTTGTTACAATTACGGCAAAAAAAAATTTTTTGCCACTAAAAATGTAATTAGTTTTTATCTTTTTCTCATTTATCCTATACTATGCATTTCATAAAGGCTTCTCAGGCTTCCGAGGTTAGCATCTAAAAAATTATATAAATACTGATATGTATTTTGGAGAGAGGAAAAAAAGAAAGAAAGAAAAAAAAAACTCATGTATTTATAAAAACACTGAACATAAAATTATATCTATATGGAAGTGATAATATAAACCTGTTGAAACTAAAGTTTATCTTATAAAATAACTTGAAAAAAATGCAAAAGAAAATACAACAAAACCTACGATTTCAACTCCATGATACCACACAATGCTTATTTTATTCAGACTATAGAGTGAATAATGATCAACTGTGGAGTCTATATAATAACAAAAATATCCTACAGTCTTAATTTATCAGGAAATATGGCAAATAGAGACCTTAGAAAATAATAATATTGAAAATACAACATAGGCTCTTAGTATTACGAAGAAAATGCAAGGGATGCTGGTATTGGGCATGAGCGGTTGCGCATGCTAGGTTGACGATATAAGCCCACGGCAGCGGGGCCCGGGCCACTATGAATACCACCCATTGGGAAAGGGCTAAAGTTTAATAATACTTATATACTCATATATGTATTAGACAATCAAATCTACCCATTCCATACAAAATTGCATTTACGTGAATACTTCAGGAGAAGCTTTTATCCGTGATTCTAAAAAGTTAAGAAACCCTGTCTTAGGTGATAAGCATAATTTTTTGGTTCTTTTATATATCCATTCCTTTTTGAGGTGATATGAGTTTTTTTCCTTTATGTGGTTTCCCCTTTACCTCTCTTTGTCTGACTCTCTGCCTCCTCCTGCCTCCCTTCTCTCTTGGCTTAAAAAGGAGGAAAGGATGTCAATTTCTATTTCCATTTTCTTCTTCATTCCCTCCTGTCTGTATTTGTTTTTCTTCCTTTTTTATTTATCTGTACTTTGGCAAATGTTTTGTTTTGTTGTGCTCTCTCTCTTCTTGTCATTTTCTCACTGCTTGTTTTTCCTTGGTGGGCTGGATAATGGGGGTGGGGGATTGAGGGAGATTTTTGTCATGTTCTCTTTTATCTCAGCCTGCCCTCTAAGACGGCAAGTAGCAACTGACTGCATTTCCTTAGTTTAGTTCATATCACTGGCACATGTACACCTCACCATACAGTGTCCTCTCTGGGTTGAGTAGTTTGTGTTGCATCACTAGATATTGGGGTTAGGCTCATGACTACTTGTGGATGCAACCCTCCAAGGGATAACTAGTTGCAGTGGCTTGCCACAAATGTACTGTGTCTAATCTTAGGATGGAAAAGACTGGCAGCTTGCACTGGACCGTGGAATACTCCATTTCTGCAAGTCTTTTTTTATTCCAATCAGCTATCTCTTGAAGCTTGTATGTAATATATTTTACTTTTGTTAGGATATGCTACTTTCAGCACCATTATTTTATTTTTCTTAAAAGATACTTGGCAAATCAGAGTATCTAGAGTCCAGGGTGGGTTGCCATTCTTTTCTTTCCTGAAATTGAATGGAGTATCGTTGGCTCATAGAGGGGTACTTTTGGCAGGGCCCATGTCTACTCTGTGCCAATGCAGCCCTCTACAGACTATTTTTTTAAGGTCAAGATATACTTGATAGGTTGGTGAGGATAATTACTTGCAATGTAGTGATGCTATGTGTACATGTTGCATTTGGCCAGGAGGAAAGGTTAAGGCTTAGGGGAGTTATTGATGGTTTTTCCCTTTATTTTTTAATTAACATATGTCCTGGTTGTAGTAAACTCAGGTGATTAAGCAATCACATCTTATCACTGTAACATGGAAAGAAAGACCTCTTGGAAAGAAAATGAGCCTTTTGGTCTGTCATGTACCTCATCTTCACTGTATTAATAAGCCTTTTAAGTGGAATGTGTAAGAACATTGTAATTTGTAAGAATTTTAGAATAACTCCCATTTTGCAAATGCATAAAAAATAGTAAAGCAAACATGTCAAAAAAAAACAATCAAATGATATGAAAAGTAACAGATAAAATTAAACAGGATTAATGTTTACCTTCTCGTTAAGACTTGTTTCATTGTATTAACATTGAATGAGTACCTTTGGTGGTATATTAGAAAACTGTTATCTTTTGAAAAATATGAGGTTACACATATTGACATTCTATGGGAATGCCAAATGAAGACTGTTTTAATAAATCCCCGATCTGTCTTCTTGCCTTCCCCCATTTCTGTTTTTGGACCCGGGCAACTTTCAGACTCCACTTTGTTCAAGTGCAACAATCGAGCTGTCATCTAAAGGGAGCTTTGGGCACAACAACTACTACTCTAGTCAGGCCCCTTCGCAAGGAAAATTCACAAAACTTTACCAGTCTGCTAATGCATTTTTAAAATTTCTTTTCCATCTAAGTGGGTAGGTGTATATGTATATATGTAAATGTGTGTATAAAGTTGTTCATGGCTCTGTATTTACATATATATATATATTTATATATACATATATATGTACATACTCATATAAAAATTTTAAAATTATGCGTTACATATATATAATACTATATATAATATATATTTTTATTAAAAACTAAACACTTAATATATGTTAAAAATACATATAACACATTTTATAACTTTTATATACATACTACATATATACATATATATACTTTGTTATATATGCCTATTATTATGCAATTTTAAAAAATATCATATATATATTTTTATATATATATTATATATATATTAATATATAATATATAAATATTTATTTTATATATATATATATATATAATTATAATATTATATAATATTATATTTTTATATATTATATATAATGAATAATTTTATATTTATATTATATTTATATTATTTATTATATTATATATATATAAATATATATATAGTAAATTATTTATATATATAAATTTTTAAAAATTATATATATATATATATAAATATTATATCTATATAATTTTAAAATATAATATATAT
>NC_051420.1:24068571-24071071 GCF_015228065.2 Penaeus monodon | reverse complement strand
ATTATGTCCTGGATTGTTGTTTTTTAATTAAAACTTGATATGAAGTAATGGCGTTGCGTTGATAGTTTATCGGAATTAGATAAAAAAAACTTACTATCGATTAGAAACTCAGGGGCCACTGCCCATAAACGTGAAAATGCAGTATGGCATAGTTTGAGCTGACTCTTACGTTCATTCATTCAACAAACGATTCACCTATCAGCTCTTCTGTCAGCATATCGATTACTTTGCTTGTCACCATTGAGCCGCTTTTTAGATCTTTTATGTCAGACAAATACACATACATTCCCAGGAACAGCAAGTGAAACAGCAGTACATAATTATGATGATTATAATGGCAGCACAAACTGACGAAGACGTTAAAATGATACTTCCATATTTGAAAGAACAGCACTAATCGGCCCAAGACTTAAGGAATCACAAACTTTGGAAAATCATGGATCAGTAAGAGCCCTTGCTCTTCCCGGACCTCCCAAGAGCGAGGGGGAGAAAGGGTTGGGGTGGTGGTGGGGGAAAGAGCGACCTGAAGGTTCACCTTCAACCTTTTGGCGAGCCTGGGTCATGTTGGAAAGAAACTATCTGGGCCTCTGGTGGGGCAGTGCATAAGGAACGGGCGGGGGGGGGGGTGAGTTTTGATTCACGTGACGCACTCGCGGGAAGGTTGCGGTGGGGTGTGTGTTTCATCGTTGATTTTTTGAACAGGCGGTTTCGCTTGGCGAAGGATTGGATCATAGGTCTATAGAGGAGCTTGGTATGATGGAATGAGAGTAATCTGAACAGAGGGCATAGTTTGGCTATATCAGGAGTAACCTACCATAATCTTGTATAACTTCCCTTTCACACAACACCCCATCTGTCTGCTGTGTAATACAACAGATCTGGATCTCGTGTTATCCCCCACGTAGGCGTGGTTGATGAGGCGGCCATTGCTGGCCCCATGGTCGCTCCAAATGGTTTAGTCGATACTTAACATTTCCTGATGCGCTTCCAACAGCCTGCAGCAGTGCGACCACGCGGCGACCTCTACGGACGAGTGCATTATCACGCCGTCTGTCATCAACACGATCATAGTTTATCCAACGCTGATTACTGTCGCTTTTTCATGGCTACCTCTCCCTCTCAAACCTATTCTCATACTTTCAGGATTAATATGAGTACCTGTTCCGATCCCATTGTCTGTGCACCTTGATGATCTCATTACTGCACTTCCTTGCGCCACTGCTGCTGGCACCACACCTCCGATGTCCACAACCACCGCATACAACAGGTGTGCGTGCGAGGCCTGGAGCTTTAGTTTTCATTAAGCAAGATTTTGGATAAAACTTGCCGATTGTGGGACACTCAAATACATGTGTTGGATATTATATCAAAATCACACGCACGCACCCCACACGTGCACATACATCTAAATTCAACATTTATTTTGTATTAAATTTATATGTTTGTTTATCTGTGTGTGTATACACACACACACACACACACACACACACACACACACACACACACACACACACACACACACACACACACACACACACACATACACACACACATACACACACACACACACACACACACACACACACACACACACACACACACACACACACACACACATACATACACACACATACACATACACATCGATCTATCTGTCTATTTATACATGTATGCGTATATATACACATATATACGTATATATGTACGTGTATATGTATATGTATATATATATATATATATATATATATATATATATATATATATATATATATATATATATATATATTATATATAATATATATATATATGTATATATATTATTAATAAATATATAAATACATATATATATATATATATATATATATATATATATATATATAATATATATATATATTATATATAAAATATATATATATATATATATATATATATATATATATATATATATATATATATATATATATATATATATGCATATTTAATATATGTGTATATGGATATATTTATATGTATATATATATGTATACTTATATTTGTATATGTATATATATGTATGTATATATGTATATATACATACATATATACATACATACATACATATATACATACATATACATAGACAGACAGACAGAGAGACGACAGAGAGAAGGAGACAGAAAGGGAGCGAAGGAGCCAACCAGAAAATCCTGCGGGCTCTGGTTCTCCACAACAGGTACGGGGCCTTGCCGGGCAGGTTCTTCAGGGTATCTTCTTCCCATTCTCAAGACCCCAAGCAGCTGTCACTGATTCCAGTAGGCCTAGTATGTCAAAGTAACGTAGGCCTAATTCATAGCCGTAGGGTCACTAATATTTGTTGTCAGTGATTGCATCACATGGAATGTTTTGGCAAAGGATATGTTTTTGTTTAAGGTGCTTGCCAAAATTCAAATTTATGACGACTTGACTTGTGGCTTGCCGTCTTATTTATGGGATCTGTTTAATGTCGTTTCCAGTCGATTAA
>NC_051420.1:24063837-24068471 GCF_015228065.2 Penaeus monodon | reverse complement strand
AATGACCTTCTTTACCATGTCTTTGTCCACATACATGAATGCCCTTTTCATGTTAGCAATCAGCCCTAGCATTTTATGAACCATGTCATTTATATGATCATTTGTGCTTAGGTTCCCATTTATGATAATTCCAAGGGCTTTTTCTTTATCTACTTGGTTTAATATTAGATCTCCTAACTTGTATTGGTATAGTGAATGATTATTACTTTCTCTGAACCTGACTGCGTGGCATTTATTGGTGTTAAATTCTATTTTCCATGTACATCTCCAAATGTTGGCATTGGCATGATACATTGTATATTATCCTTTTTTGCAATTTCGCATCATATGCAAAAATATTCAGATAACTACTTAGGCTTATTTTTGACCCTATATCATTTATGAAAATAGTAAACATAATTGGCACCAAGATTGATCCTTGCGGTACTCTGTTAGTTACTCATCGCCATGTAGAGTGCGTCCCTTTTATTTCAGTGCTCATCTGTCTTTCATAAAGAAAGTCTTCCATTCATTTGAGAAGTTTGCCTTTCACTCCACCTAGGTGTTCTAATTTCCATAATAGTCTTCTATGAGAGACCTTATCAAATGCCTTGTTAATGTCTAAGTATACACAGTCCACCCAGCCATCTCTTTCTTGTAATTTTTCAGAAATTCTATCATAAGAAACAGCAGAGTTTTTCTACATATGACCTTCCTTCCCAAAAAACAATTTGTTTATTAGATATCATATCGTGCTTCAACCCACAGTTTCCTAATTATCTTTTCAAACAGCTTGCATACTACTAGTTAACGAAACTGGTCTCTAATTTAGAGAGTTTTGTTTGTCATCGTTCTTGTATAAAGGTGTAAGATTGGCGAGTTTCTAGTCTTTTGGTAGTTTTTCTTGTCACACTGAATTTTGGACCCGGCATTACTGGTCAGGCTGTGGTGATGGTCATCAGCTCCAGGGAGTAGCCATAGCCATCTCCAGCCAACTTCAACCTTTGATAGTTGAGATAATACCGGTTGATGAGCGTATTATGGCACTGAGACTGAAGCATGCTTTTGGCTTCATGTCTCTTACTGCTGTGTATGCTCCTACTGACGTTAACAAACTCGTGAATGAGGCATTCTATGCCAAACTCAAATCCGTGGCAGACACTTGACCCTCGGCAAGATATTCGCATTGTTCTGGGCGACTTCAATGCAGTATCCAGCTGTGATCAAGCTGGCTATGAGATGTCTGTCAGCCCTCATGGCTTGGGAGCTGATCCCATCAGCAAGAACAGTCTCCTTCTCTGGGACTTTGCTAGGTCCCAGAGAATGAGGATCTCTGGCTACTGGTATCAGCATTCCAGTCCGTATCACTGGACATGGTATAGCAATATGGGTACAGTGGCTAAGGAGATTGACAGCATTCTTGTTAGCATGCAATGGAGGATCCTCCAGAACTGTAGAGTTTACCAGAGTGCCGGGTTCTGTGGCACTGATGGTAGTGGCTACCCTACAGGTTCACTTCAAAACCCCTCGTCCCTCCAGTGGCCACTCTAGGGTGTTTCACCTGGACAGACTAAGAGAGGAGGAATGTGCCTGTGGGTTCACCATGGCAGTCTCTGATTGATTTATAGAACTTGATAACATGACAGACCCAGTTACTTTGTGGGAGTTCTTCAAGCACGAAACGCTTGAAGCAGGGCAGGAGTCCATTGGTGTACACAGAGGCCAAGGCAGAATTCCATCTCCCTGGGGACATTGAGGTCACTGAAACGTGTTACATGGCTCGGCTGAGTGGCTATCAGGTCTTGTGTTGCTCTTTGGTGCATAGGGCTCGGACACTGCTGAGAAAGGACAAGGAACAGTTCATCAGGAATCTTGCTGAGGAGGTTGAAGACCATTTCTTGGTAAATGACCTTCACCCTGCCTACCAAGCCCTGAGAAAGCTGAACTCTAAGCGCTCCTCACAGATGACTGCAGTCCACTCAGTGGATGGACAAATCATCTCAGATCATGATGGGGTTCATGAACGTTGGGCTTAGTATTTTGAGCAGTTGTACCAGGTAGACCGTCCAACAGTTCGCTTGGATGCAAGCGATATCATAATACCTGTACCGGACCCACCCATCAGCGAGGAACCTCCTACCCTAATGGAGGTTAGGATGGCAATTTCCAAGCTGAAGTATGGGAAAGCCACAGGCATATGTGATATCCCTGCTGAACTTCTAAAGGCAGGGGGTGAACCTATGGCTTGGGGCTTGCATGCAGTCTTAACTGCCATCTGGCAGTCTGGTACCATTCCCCCTGACCTGTTGAGGGGCATGGTCATCCCTCTCTGTGAGGGGAAAGGGGATCATTGGGACTGTAGCAACTGCCATTACCCTGCTCAGCATACCAGGCAAAGTTTTCACCCACATTCTTCTGAAACGGATCCACAACCACCAACTAAGGCATCCAACTGCCAGGAGTCTCTTTTTGCTTGTCTTTTTATTCTACAATCCCTAGCTCTTGCTTGTTTGTAGTTGCAAAAGTTCTCATTGGTGATGTTATTTTTGAAAAGCCTGTAGGCCTTATTGCATCGGCACAGCCCCCTGCGGCAATCTGGTGTCCATCATGGAACTCTATGCTTAACGCTATCTGTCAAAGTTTTAGGAATGGATAGCAATGCTGCTTCTAAAATTGAATTCTGAATATTGTTTACTTTATCATCAATGGTTTCTCCAACAAGTTTGAGCTTGATGCTCCTTGTGAAGGTGACCCAGTCTGCTCTTTTTGCATTAAATTTGGGTGCTGAAGGCGTTCTCACTGTGTCGCATGAATATTCAATAAAAATAGGAAGATGATCGCTTCCCAATGAGTTGTCAATGGTGTGCCACAGGCACTTGGCTGCTATTGATGAAGAGACCAGTGATATGTCAATAAACCTGCATCGGACTACCATCTTTCAGAAGGACCAGATCAGACCCATTAATCAACTTAACTACTTGCTCACCTCTACCATCCAGCTGCAGGGAACCCCATAAAGTATGATGAGCATTAAAAATCACCTAAAATTACTTTATTTTGTGGCAGACTATACTGAAGAGCTAAGAGCTCATCATAGATTATCACATTATCAGGTGGACAACAAACTGAACATATAGTCAGATACGTGCCATTAATTTTTACTTTGCATGCAACAAACTCCAAAGTAGAGTCAATAGTCTCTTCAGTAAAAGGGAGGCTTTGGTGGATGTACATGGCGACTCTGCCTCCACCCCTACCCTCACGATCCTTTCGACATAAATGGTAGTTCCTCAGCAAAACGACCTTGTCAGGGACGAGGTGTATTAAGTGCATTTCTTGGAGAACTATAATATTAGGAGCATAGGACAAGGCTAATAATTTAAGGTCATTTTCTTTAGATCGATTTAGTCATTTGATATACTTTAATATTTAGTTCTTTAACGGTTTGTTTGGGATCAGCAATTTCTTTATCCTTAGCTGCAAGTTGTTGACTGACATTACTTGCACTAGGGGTGATGTTAGTTACTGCTGCAGCATAGGAAATTTCGGGTTTGTGTGTCAAATTTTCCACTTTCTTCTTAGCTTCAGTATAACTAACTTCATGTTTTCTCACATATGCTAATGTCTCTGTCTGCTTCTTCAGGATGCTGCACTCAGCAGATCCTGACTGATGGGGACCTAGTGCATGTGATGGTGTCATGGGCTTCAGCACATTTATGGCAAACAAATTTATTTGAGGCTTTATCAATACATCCCAATAAGGTGTGTCCGAATTTTTGGCATTTATTACAATGCATTGACTTTTGGATGTAAGGTCTTACTTGGACACATTCATATCTGACATTGACATATTTAGGGATTTTATTGAAAGCAAAGGTAAAAAAACACAGCCCAGTTTTCGTTTGCACATTCCCATCCTTCTTGGTCATACAATGAATGTCCACTACGACTTGGTTCTTTGTGCTCTCAAGAATTTCACTTTCTTCCATCGTCCTCAAATCCCTGTGAAAGATTACTCCCTTACAGGTATTTGGGCCAATAGGAATAGTTACTCTAACTCAGAGATCATGTATTTGCGTCAGCTTAAGTAAATCCTTAATTTGGGAATTATATTGTACTTTAACAAGAAGGCTTCCATCTCGCAATTTTTTGACAAAATCAAAATCGCCATCCACTTAATCATCAGGGACGTTTTTGATGATAAAGGGTATCGCGTTCAAAAGCAATTGATTTTCATTCACGCATTTTACATTCGTGAACCTTGCATTCTTGGTGGGGATTTTGAAAAGTGGTCTTCTAAGTTTGTCATTAGTAGGGATTCCATTGTTCATGGTCAGATTGGTCGAAGAGTGGTCATGAGTCGGAGGAGAAGGGGTATCCGGGGTATTATTCATCCTGGATATCAGACCAGGTCCAACCCCTTGGCTCAAAGCCTTAGTCCTGAAGGGATTAAAGACTCTTAACTTTTGGTATCAACCTAATTGCAATAGCTAAGGGAGTAAGGCAGTTTTCTGTCCTCTAATCCCCCATTGGAAGCCTGGTTGCATTCTCCAGTACCACAGAGGGATTGAGTTATGTGGAGGACACTTCCTTACCGCTGAATTTGCCTAGGCAAAGGACGGTAATTCAATGCCCCCCCGAGCGAATACGGGAGT
>NC_051420.1:24056337-24058837 GCF_015228065.2 Penaeus monodon | reverse complement strand
AAGTCTTGTGCCACAAGAGTTACCCTGGAGCCTCTCGTCTCACTTGACATTATTGCTTCCGAGTTCAATAAAGTAGCTTGGAATAAAGTTAAACCTGTAATTACGGACCCTTTTGCACTTTCTAGTGCTTTGCCTGCACCTTCAGTGCTCTTGTTTTTGCAGGTGACACAAGGCTACAGTAGGCATAGTCAGCACCCCACCTCAGACCCACAGCTCACTTCTACACTCGGGTAGCCCTTGTGTGCTTTGACCCCTGGGTAGGGAGGCCCAGAAGTCTGGGGCGTCCTTTGGGTGCACTTTTTCTTTTATTCTGAATTCTTTTCACCTTCATGTGACTTTCCTGAGCCTGCCGGAGTTCCTCGTGAACTCCCGTATTCGCTCGGGGGGGCATTGAATTACCGTCCTTTGCCTAGGCAAATTCAGCGGTAAGGAAGTGTCCTCCACATAACTCAATCCCTCTGTGGTACTGGAGAATGCAACCAGGCTTCCAATGGGGGATTAGAGGACAGAAAACTGCCTTACTCCCTTAGCTATTGCAATTAGGTTGATACCAAAAGTTAAGAGTCTTTAATCCCTTCAGGACTAAGGCTTTGAGCCAAGGGGTTGGACCTGGTCTGATATCCAGGATGAATAATACCCCGGATACCCCTTCTCCTCCGACTCATGACCACTCTTCGACCAATCTGACCATGAACAATGGAATCCCTACTAATGACAAACTTAGAAGACCACTTTTCAAAATCCCCACCAAGAATGCAAGGTTCACGAATGTAAAATGCGTGAATGAAAATCAATTGCTTTTGAACGCGATACCCTTTATCATCAAAAACGTCCTGATGATTAAGTGGATGGCGATTTGATTTTGTCAAAAAATTGCGAGATGGAAGCCTTCTTGTTAAAGTACAATATAATTCCCAAATTAAGGATTTACTTAAGCTGACGCAAATACATGATCTCTGAGTTAGAGTAACTATTCCTATTGGCCCAAATACCTGTAAGGGAGTAATCTTTCACAGGGATTTGAGGACGATGGAAGAAAGTGAAATTCTTGAGAGCACAAAGAACCAAGTCGTAGTGGACATTCATTGTATGACCAAGAAGGATGGGAATGTGCAAACGAAAACTGGGCTGTGTTTTTTTACCTTTGCTTTCAATAAAATCCCTAAATATGTCAATGTCAGATATGAATGTGTCCAAGTAAGACCTTACATCCAAAAGTCAATGCATTGTAATAAATGCCAAAAATTCGGACACACCTTATTGGGATGTATTGATAAAGCCTCAAATAAATTTGTTTGCCATAAATGTGCTGAAGCCCATGACACCATCACATGCACTAGGTCCCCATCAGTCAGGATCTGCTGAGTGCAGCATCCTGAAGAAGCAGACAGAGACATTAGCATATGTGAGAAAACATGAAGTTAGTTATACTGAAGCTAAGAAGAAAGTGGAAAATTTGACACACAAACCCGAAATTTCCTATGCTGCAGCGTGCAAGTAATGTCAGTCAACAACTTGCAGCTAAGGATAAAGAAATTGCTGATCCCAAACAAACCGTTAAAGAACTAAATATTAAAGTATATCAAATGACTAAATCGATCTAAAGAAAATGACCTTAAATTATTAGCCTTGTCCTATGCTCCTAATATTATAGTTCTCCAAGAAATGCACTAATACACCTCGTCCCTGACAAGGTCGTTTTGCTGAGGAACTACCATTTAGTCGAAAGGATCGTGAGGGTAGGGGTGGAGGCAGAGTCGCCATGTACATCCACCAAGCCTCCCTTTTACTGAAGAGACATTTACTCTACTTGGGTTGTTGCAGCAAAATAAAATTAATGGCCACGGTATTTTTTTTTTTTCAGAAGGACCAGACAGACCATAATCAACTTAACTACTGCTACCTCTTACCATCAGCTGCAGGGAACCCCATAAAGCTATGATGAGCATTAAAAATCACTAAAAAAAATTACTTTATTTTGCTGGAGATATACTGAAGAGTAGAAGCTCATCATAGATTATCACATTATCAGGTGGACAACAAAAACTTGAACATATAGTCAGATTACGTTGCCATAATTTTTACTTTGCATGCAACAAACTCCAAAGTAGAGTCAATAGCTCTCTTCAGTAAAAGGGAGGCTTGGTGGATGGTTACATGGCGACTCTGCCTCCACCCCTACCCTCACGATCCTTTAGACATAAAATGGTAGTTCTCAGCAAAACGGACCTTGTCAGGGACGAGGTGTATTAACGGGCATTCTTGGAGGAACTATAATATTAGGGAGCATAGGACAGGCTAATAATTTAAGGTCATTTTCTTTAGATCGATTTAGTCATTTGATATACTTTAATATTTAGTTCTTAACGGTGTGTTTTGGGATCAGCAATTTCTTTATCCTTAGCTGCAGTTGTGACTGACATTACTTGCACATAGGGTTGATGTTAGTTTACTGCTGCCAGCATAGGAAATTTCGGGTTTGTGGTCAAATTTTTCCACT
>NC_051420.1:24043837-24051337 GCF_015228065.2 Penaeus monodon | reverse complement strand
ATAGTATATATAAATATATATATGAGATAATTATATATATAGATATATAAATTAACATGATAATATAAATATATATATGTGATGTATATATATAGATATAATATATATATATATATATATATATATATATATATATTATATATTAATATATATAATATTATATATGTATGTATATATCATCATTTTATAACGGCCCCCTCAAGAGGGCGGAGGGGGGGGGCTAGGTTCATGTTTTGAAGCGCCGTGGTCAAGCATGATACTTAATTGTAGTTTTCATGTTTGTGATGATCTTGGAGTGAGTACGTGTAAGGTCCTCAGTTCCTTTCCATGGAGAGTGCCGGTGTTACCTTTTTAGGTATTTTTTTTTTTTTTTTTTTTTTTAATCATTTCTCTATTTATCCGGCTTGCGGACCGCAATGACTTGCTGGCTTGCCCATCCAGTGGCTCTCTAAATAAGCAATCGAGGTGAAGTTCCTTGCCCAAGGAACTTCATTCGTAATCTAGGTTCGATTTACCTAAAGAGTTATTTAAATCTTGCCCGTGCTCACATACGTGCGCATGGGCAATGCATATATGCAATGGATGTACCCTCGCATTTTGCATGTGGCGACTGGTTGTATGTGCACTTGCACTGATTTTTTTTTTTTTTTTTTTTTAAAATAACTTTAGGTAAAAATTGAACTAGATACGATGAAGGTTTCCTTGGGCTAAGAACTTCACCTCGATTGCTTATTTAAGCCACTGGATGGGCAAGCCAGCCAAGTCATTGCTGGTCCCAAGCCCCGGATTAAATAGAAGAGAATGATACCCTAAAAGGTGAAACACCGGCACTCTCCGTTGGTGGGCAAAGGAACTGGGGAACCCATACCACGTACTCACTTCAAGATCATCACAAATGAAAACTACAATAAGTATCATTGCTGTGACCCGGCGGGCTCAAATATGAACCTACCGTTATAATGATGATATATACATATATATATATATATATTATATATATATATTAGATAATAGATACTAGTATAGAGATATAGTATATAGTATATATTTATATATATGTATAATATGATATATTATAGTTATAGATATCAGTTATTATATTATTTTATATAAAGTAATATAGTAGTAGACATATATAGAGTGATAGGAAGGTAGATATATAATATAATGTGTAGATATTTATATGTATATTTATCATAGTTGTACTATATATATATTAGTATGATATAATATGAGAATATAGAGAGATAAGTAGATGTATAATATAATAAGATATATATATAGATTTATAGGAGTAACATAAGAGAGAAATGTGAGGTGTTATAATATATATATATATAGATAGATAGAGAGAAAATATATAGTGATATATAATATATTTGTATTGATAATAGATAAGAGATATATATATATATATATGAATATATAGGATAGAGGATATATACTCTATATATTATTATATATATATATATCTATATTAAGATAATATTTAAGTAGTAATATAAGGTATAAGAGAATGAATTTAGATATATAGTGATAAAAGTATTGTATATATGAATTAAGTATAGATATATATATAGATTAATATATCATATATATAGATATATATATATAGGAATAGATAGGAGTATAGAGATATATATATATATAGACTATACATAGATAACATATAAGATATTATAGATAATAGAGATAGAGATAATATAGAGAGAATATATATATATATAGATTAGATAGATAGTATATATATAATGATATATAGATGATGTTTATACATATATAATATATATTATTGATGACATATTAATATATAGATATATATATAGATATATATATATAATATATATATTATAGAGATAGATAGATACAGATGATGATATGAGATTAGATATATATATTATAATATAGATATATATATATATATTAGATAGATATATTGATAGATATATATAGATATATTATATCTATAGAAGATATATATTATATCTGTAAGTGAATAGATATATATTATATAGATATATCTGTATTATATATATTTATATATATTATGTATATTTATAATATATATATGTATTATATAGATTATATCTATGATCATTAGTATATATATTGTACTATATATATTATTATAATATATGTATGATAAAGATTTATAATATATTGTAATAATTGGATATATATATTATAGATATAGTTTATATAGAATATTATGATATATATTATATAAATGATTATATATATATATTATAGCTTTATATATATATATATATTATAATTGTATATATTATTAGATGTATATTATATGAGATTATATTGATTATGTTATTTTATGTTTATTTTTATTTTATTTTATGTTGTTTTTTATTTTTATATTCTATATATATATGATATTATATTATATTATAGTATATTAATATTAGATTATATATATATATAGATATATGATTTTTTATATAATAACATTTTATATATATGTTATATATATAATATATTATAGTATAGATAATAATATAGTATATATATTATAATATATATATATAGATATATTATAAGATATATATAATATATATATATATTTTTGTTAATATATATATATAATTATGATATATCATATATATATAAAGGTATCTATATATACTATTATGATAGATATACGATATAGATAGATATGATAATAATAATAATGTATACATATCAGTATAGAGATATTATAATTATATTAATGATAAGGTAGATATTAATATATATACGGAGAATATATATAGATATAGCATGTTAATAAAATCGATGAGATATATATAAGTATATATATATATAAATATATTATAATATAGACTTATATAAATAAATTTGTAGATTATGATATAATAATATAATATATATATAATATATATATATATATATATATATATATATATATCTATATATCTGTATATCTATATCTATAATATAATCTTATATCATATCTATATACTATATATATATATATACTTCTTAGTATATATATTATACGATATATATCAGATAATATATATGATTAAATATATAGTCTGCTAATATATAGTATATGTAAATGTATATATTATACATATATTATAGCATATTTTATTATTTATAATATATATATGATATATATATTTTATATATTATATTTTTATTTATATATTAATATATGATATATATTATAAATATATTTAATATATATAGTATATATAATATATATATATTATATATATATATATATTATTATATATATATATTTAATAAAATTTATTATATATGTCTATAGTATATATATATATATATAATTTAATATATATATATATATATATATATATATATATATATACATTAGTAATATAATATATATATACTAATATATTATATATTATTATATATCTATATATATATATATATATATATATAATTTATATATATATAATATTATATATATATACTATATTATATATGTATTATATAATATATATTATATATATATTATATATATATATATAATATATATATATTACTATATATATATATATATGTACATATATATAGATATGTATATATATTATATATGTGTATATTATATATATGTATAAATATATATATATGTATATTATATATATATAGAGACTATTATATTATATCATATAATATATATATATATATATATATGTAAATTATATATTATTTAATATAGATATATATATATATATTCTATATATATATATAAAGTATATATATATTATTATATTATTATTTATATATACTATAATATATATAGTATATTATATCTAGTAATATATAAATTAAATATAAGATATATATATAATATAATATAATATTTTATATAATTATTATATATATCAAATATCTGTACAATAATATAATACTATAGATATTATGTAGATCATATTAGTATAGTATATATATAATATAGATATATTATAAGATATATATATCTAATATATAATATTGATAGATTATTATCTGATAGGAGATATATATATATATAAACGATATATATTATATTAGATTTAGTATGTATTTGAATTATAGATAATTATATATAGATATAATCATATATAGAAGATATATATAGTTATATATATTTAAATAGATATATATATATATATATATATTATATAGGATATTATAGTGTATATATATATATTATATAAGAGAGTATACCATATATATAGATTTATATATATATATTATATAATATATTAGATATAATATTAGAGATTATATTATTGTTATTATATTTTAATAAATATTATATTTATTTTATTTTTTATTATAATATTATATATTATATTAATAATAGTATATTATTATATATTTATATATATTATATTAATATAATAATGTTATAATTGTATATATATATATATATATATATATATAATATTTTAACCTATATATAATATATATATATTATATTTATATATATATATATAATATATATATATATTATATAATATATAAATATATATATATATATATATAATATATATATATATATATATTTAAATAATATATGTTTGTATTAATATATATTATATATATGTATATATATTATATATATTATATATATATATACTATAATTATATTAATATATATGTATATATTATTTAATATATATATATATATATTTATACATATATAGATTATATATATATATAACTACTAGTTATAGATATTATAATATATATATATATAGTACTAATATATATATATGTCTATATAAATCTATAATCTAGTATCCTATATCTACTATTTTATCTATATACTATATCAAATATTTATATAGATAATATTATAGAATACTATATATATATATTAATATATAATATAATAATATATTTATAATTTATATATAGAAATATATATATATAATATAAGTATGAGATTGGAATAATATAGAAGAAGATAGTAATGAGTGTAGGATATAGAAGTAGGAGTTTAGATAGGAGAGAGAGATGGATGTAGATAGATGATAGAGAGTAGGACACGATAGTAGATAGATATATATAAGTAGAGAGAAGAGAGCATAAGAGAGAGAAGATAGATTAAACACGACATAATAGACAGAAGAGAAAGAAGTGACAGAAGATCTAGAAAAGTAGATAATATACGAGAATAATATAATAAGATAATATATAGAAGAGAATGATAAGGGAGATAGTATAGGAAGATTATAGAGAAATATAGGAGAGAGAGAGAGAGAGAGATATAGTATAATATAGAGAGTATATATAGTATAGATATGGAGAAGTATAACAGAGATGATAGGGATACCTAAAGAGAGTATACTAAATATAGCATACCGAAATATATATACCTACTATATAGATATATAGGATACCTAGTTGTATCTATTAAGAGAGACATTAGAGATATAATATATGTGACCGTTATAAGAGTATATATATATATATATAGATATATATATATATATAGAGATATATAATATATATATATAGTATATATATATGATATATATATATTATATATATAATATTATTTATATAATATATATTATTTATAATATATATATAGATATATTATAATTAGTTAATACTATATATATATATTATTATATATAATATATGCTATGTACACTCTATAGCACACACACACACAACACACACACACAACACACACACACACACACACACAACACACACACACACACACACACACACACCCACACACACACACACACACAATATATTATATGTGTGTGTGTGTACCGCTGTGTCGTGTGTGTGTGCATTTAGATGCTTTAATAAGCATATATATTATATTACTTATTTTTTATATAAATATATAAATACCTTTTATTATTATAGATCAAAACAAAAACCGTCTTACATAATACCCATTTCATACCTATCACATAACACAACACACACCTATTCATATCCTATGATATATATATTTAGTTCTTGTATATATATTTAGGTCCCACAGCTCTATAGGTTGACCCAATATCACTCTATCTATATCGGTATTATTGCCCTTTTTTTATCTCCTTCTTTTTTGTCCAACCACCCCCTGCGATCCTTGTATATTTGTGATAGTGTGTGCCTAGATATACCCCTTTCCTCGAGATATGATCGTACTATATATTTATTAATATGTGTAGAGTATATAAGATTAATGGCTGAAGGTCCCTGCCGGGGACCGCAATAGACGGACTAAGGGATGATGAGAAGCATTGTCATCGATATATGTTATTTCCACCTAGCATCTATACCGGAGTTATAGTGTATACTCTGTATATAGTTATATGCCACATCATCCACTCCGCTACACAACCCTACATATATACGTGATCTCCCACACACACCAGATACCTTGCACTCCCCCCCTCCCCTCCCCCACCCCCGAACCGATATAGAATAGTATTATTAATATATATATATATACATTATATACATAATTCGTATAATATATTATAATATATAATATATATATATATATATATATATAAGTAATTATAATATATATATAATATATATAGGTAGTTATATCATATAGGAGAGGTATATATATATGGTATATAGTATTTACGGTATATTATATTTAGGTAGATTTATTATATATATGGTATATAGTATATAATATGATAGTATATATATTATATATATATAGTATATATATATGTATTATATTATATATATGATATATATATAGTATTATATGTTATACATACACATACATACAAATACGTACACATACGATACACATATAATCACACACCATTGAAATAAATATCAATATATAAACACACACATAAAACACACACCACAGACACACACAAACAAGAACAAAACACACAAAAACACACACACACACACACACACACACACACATATGAGTATCTTTATATTATATTATGTAATAGTATATATATATTATATATATATATATATATATATATATATACTTAATATATTATTATACATATTTTATATATAATACTATATATAATATATAGTATATAATATGTATATATATATATATATATATATAGTATGATATAAGACTGGGGAGGGAGGGAGGAGCGAGGGGAGAGAGAGTGAGAGATCGGAGTGGTTTGGAGGGTAAGGGAGGGAGATGAGGAGGAGGAGGACGGTGACAGAGGAGGGAGGAGGCGAGGAGGAGGAGAGGTGGGGGGAGGAGTAGACGGTCTTATATAATGGTATATATATATATATGATAGGAATAGCAGAAAACACTCTTCCGTGCGACACAATGGAAGGAAAAAGAGAGAGCCACAATACAAAAAAACTGAGAATTATTGAAAATGACGACTACAGATTTTCGAGTAATGTACACCTGGATTCCATCTTCATGAGTATATAATATATATATATATATAGAAGTATATAGTAGATATATATTAGTATATAGTATAGACTCGGTATATATATATATTAATATTAAATACATATATATATATATATAATATATATATTATA
>NC_051420.1:24036337-24038837 GCF_015228065.2 Penaeus monodon | reverse complement strand
TGACACATATTTGATTTTGTTATAAATAGCTACTGTATTGTATGTATATTGCACTAAAATTAGTTTGCTCTCTATGACACAGTCATTTTTTAGTTGTAGAAGTGATGTAGCAAGTTGATTAGTGAATATTAATGCAACTTTTATTCATGGACATAAAAATAAATCAGCACAAATTGTTGTTACTGCTGTACATGGTTTAGTGTTATAGATTGTGGTGATTGTTATAATGTGTTAATTACACAATCACTAATAAAGAAATTAATTTTGTATAGAAAGAAGGCCAGGGATGTGTTTTTTACAAAACAGATTTTTTAAAAAGAATTTATAGATTGAGATTTAACTCTTATTTTTATTTTTCATTAATACACTAAGCTCTCTTCATCACTTTACCATAATTATATCATAAAGTAGGATCTAAAAAGTGTGATGCAAAAGCTTTACTAGAAGATAAGTTTGAAACATCTATTATTAGTTTAGGGGAAGCACACTCCGGTTTTATAGTTTTAGTTTGTATGATATGTTTATTCACACTTTACTAGTGATGGCATTATTCATTATAGTTTGCTTGACTTTATTATATTTATCGACTCTTTATGCATAAATCATCTACTCACTTTTTTTTCAATACTTATTTGGAGATTTGACTTCTATTTTGCCAATTTTGTGTGTGTAGTATACATAAATTTTGTATCATATCTTGCTTATGGTTTAATTCTCACTGAGCTGATTACTGTATGATATCTTGGTATAATGTTAAATTCTACATAGTGACTCATATTAATTGCTTATTAGACTTGATAAAAAAGTTCGAGTTTTTCCCACGATTTTATTTGTTTTTATTTTTTTCTCTGCAGGCATTACTTCCGTTGCATTGGTTAAAAACCAAAACACAAAAAAGTAGTATTATAGGTAGAGTAGGTTAAGTTCCCGTCCAAGTAATGACTCTATATATGTAAGATCCATACCCAAGATGTATTAGAGCACTAATAAGATATAAAAGCCAGAAAGCAGAGTAACCATACTTTGAATGTATCTAGTTCCTTATATGTTTTACATCTATTCTATAACATTTTTATTTCGCCTGTGCATCAACTTGAACAGCCAGAGAAGATGGTGTATGAAGAACATGCACTGGCCTGCACAAGGACCTGACAAGTCACTGAACAACCACAGCCACGACATAACGACAGATATTCGCCACCACTATTAGGCCCAAGCAAAGGGGTTGCCAGCATTACTACTCAGAAGCCCACCATTGTACCATTGTCTACTGCCACCACCAACACCACCACTGGTAGCAAATGATGATGGTGAGGAAAGCTACTGAAATCGATGGTACATATGACTATTTAATTATTTATTTGTTTATTTGTAATTTTTCCTTATTTAATGTTGCATTATGCCACATGTAATTTATGTAGCAGCGACATTTCACATGATTAGACCCACAAGCTACAAGTACAGAATAAGACTACATGACAGTAAACATACATGAGTTTGTAATGTACATGCATCAATGTATATATATATATATATATATATATGTCTATATGTATATATATATATATGTACATTGCATATGCACATGCACATGGCACTATGCACTATGCACATGCACATGCCACAGGCACGTTGTACATGCTACCTGGTACATGTACACATGCACAGCACATGTACATTCATACAATTTTGTTCATATTATCATGAAGAATTTGAAGAATCCATAAACAAAAACACACATTCCTATACATCAGACACAGTCCCTCTAGTACCTCTAATTTGCTTACACTCAATACTCTTATTCCTACTTCAGGATTTGTACAGCATCTTTAGTTTTCGTATTTGACAATATGAATATTAGAGTATCTACAACAAATAGATATCATTTAGAGAAAGAAGTCTGATACCTATACTATTTCACACAGAGACAAGAGACCCCACATACATAGAAAAATTACAACAGCAAAGCTTGTCATCAAAACTTCTTAAAAGTAGTGATTCTCTAAATTATTTGCTTCAAAGTCTCCGTTCCTAAGAAATTTGAACAAAAACAATCAAATAGAGAAATTTCAACAAAACCATCTAATCTCTAATACACACCAAACAGTTTCCTAACAAAGCCACAAAGAACTAATAACATCATCAGCAATAAACCGTAAGCAGAAGGATTGAGAGAGACCTAACTCACACCTTCAGTGCACTTCACACCACAATCAGTTAAATAATAAAATATATGCACTTCAAAAGAGAACATACCTGAGCTCTATTAGCAGTTCTTTCCATGGATACTGAACGCCCTACAGACATATCCCGATCCATGGATAAATCTCTACTGCCAGGTTCCATGCTCTTTGATCGGACTTTGGATCGACTAAATCTTTTCTAGCGTGCCAAAGAAAGAATCTCGTTTGCGGCGGTTTCCTCGACTTTACCCCGCTCTGGTAAGGAGAGAAAATGTGAAAGCAAGCATGTATAAAATCAAGCTGTGTGTGCATAGCAG
>NC_051420.1:24026337-24028837 GCF_015228065.2 Penaeus monodon | reverse complement strand
CACACACACACACACACACACACACACACACACACACACACACACACACACACACACACACACACACACACACACTATTTAGCATGTAGCTGTGGTCATCAATACACACTTTTCCATACTGACTTCTGTAAATGTTCAAACTATCATGTTGGGCACTACCGACTTCCTGCTATGCACACACAGCTTGATATATACATGCTTGCTTTTCACATTTTCTCTCCTTACCAGAGCGGGGTAGAAGTCGAGGAAACCGCCGCAAACGAGATTCTTTCTTTGGCACGCTAAAGAAAAGATTTAGTCGATCCAAAGTCCGATCAAAGAGCATGGAACCTGGCAGTAGAGATTTATCCATGGATCGGGATATGTCTGTAGGGCGTTCAGTATCCATGGAAAGAACTGCTAATAGAGCCTCAGGTATGTTCTCTTTTGAAGTGCATATATTTTATTATTTAACTGATTGTGGTGTGAAGTGCACTGAAGGTGTGAGTTAGGTCTCTCTCAATCCTTCTGCTTACGGTTTATTTGCTGATGATGTTATTAGTTCTTTGTGGCTTTGTTAGGAAACTGTTTGGTGTGTATTAGAGATTAGATGGTTTTGTTGAAATTTCTCTATTTGATTGTTTAGTTCAAATTTCTTAGGAACGGAGACTTTGAAGCAAATAATTTAGAGAATCACTACTTTTAAGAAGTTTTGATGACAAGCTTTGCTGTTGTAATTTTTCTATGTATGTGGGGTCTCTTGTCTCTGTGTGAAATAGTATAGGTATCAGACTTCTTTCTCTAAATGATATCTATTTGTTGTAGATACTCTAATATTCATATTGTCAAATACGAAAACTAAAGATGCTGTACAAATCCTGAAAGTAGGAATAAGAGTATTGAGTGTAAGCAAATTAGAGGTACTAGAGGGACTGTGTCTGATTGTATAGGAATGTGTGTTTTTGTTTATGGATTCTTCAAATTCTTCATGATAATAATGAGACAAAATTTGTCATGAAATTACAAAAGATAAACAAAAGTTGAATTGAACCCAAAAGAGACAAAGATGAAATCTGTACTTAATTACAGTTAGAAAATATGAATGATATAAGAGCCAGTGAATTGATGGAAAATAGATGATACCAGTGGAAGGTATTTCTTATAAAGTCAGTGTGATTAGAAATAAAAAAAAATTCTCTGAAAAGGAGAGTCAAAATAAGTGAATTAATACACCTTAATTTTTTTCTTCTAATTTATATATCTACTAATGTCTTTCTGTAATAACAATATATCTAGATTTGTTTTCTGCATTTACATTTTCATATACTAATATGTTGACAGGATTAATTAACCCTTATTAACCCTTTCCCGACGGGTAGTATTCATAGTGGCCTGGGCCTCGCTGCCGGGGGCTTATATCGTAGCCCTAGCATGTGCGACCACTCATGCCAAATATCAGCATCCCATGCTGTTTCTTCGTAATACTACGAGGATATGTTGTATTTTCAGTTTTCATTATTTTCTAAAGTCTCTACTTGCCATATTTCCTGAGATTGAGACTGAAGGGTATTTTTGTTGTTATATAGACTTCATAATTGATCATTATTCAGTCTATAGTCTGAATAAAATAAGCAGTGTGTGGCATCATGGAGTTGAAATTGTCGGTTTGTTGCATTTTTTTTTTTTTTTTCATAGTAAAAATGAGAAAGTGTTTAAAATGACTTAATCACACTTTCAGTGGCAGAAAAAAAATATTTTGCTGTGATTGTAAAAAAAAAAAAACTCATGGCATGTCCATACATAAACCACGGCATGTACATACTTGCCCCCGGCAAATAGTCCCGCCATGCCATGGCATGTGCGTACATGCCACCCGTCGGCAAAGGGTTAATATGCTAAAGGCGATTGAGCACAAATGTTTATTCATAATCCTCTTTTGTAATTATTGGATTACAGTATTTCATGTATGAGAAGAGGTTGCAAAGGGAGTGGCACTCATCATCACATCTATATGATTATTTGCAAAACACTATTGAATTTGAGTCTGTTAGTAACATACTTGAGAAGAAAACTGGTTTACTGGCTTAGGACCAATGAAATGTCTGGGCTTTTAATTGCATGCTGTAAGAGAGTGTGATTGTTTTCCCCTCACCTTCTTTAGTTTGTTTATAGTCCCCAAAATATTTGTACCACATTTTCCAAAAAAAGCCCAATTTACATTTTTATCATTTTAAATTGGTAAGTGCATATGAAAAGCAAAATTCTATAAAAAAAAAAAAAATACATAAAACTCTTCACACTATTAAGGCTTAAAGTGGTAGAATGTGGTATGAATGTTAACTTTGTAAGATGAGTTGTAGACTAACTTGTGTCCTGTGTGTGCCATCATGTGACAGAGGAGGAGCACGAGAACCCATCCCCCCTTCGGGACACCCTCTCACCACGTGAGTTTCAAAGTATGTCTGTAATCATTTTCTGTTGGTTAATTTTCTTTTTTATTTTCTTTAATATAATTCATTTT
>NC_051420.1:24016337-24021337 GCF_015228065.2 Penaeus monodon | reverse complement strand
AGGCAGATCCACTCCTGTACACCTACACACACATGCACAAGCACGCATATATACATGGTCATGCGCATGCACAACCACACACACAGTCATATACATGAACAAGTATGCTCTTGTTCACACACACATGCACTTAAATATTCACATGCACATGAACATGTACGCATATAACTCTATGCTCTTGCAAGAACTCAAAAACAAGTGAAATATAATTGAAGGTATGGCAAAGCTGGTTGGAGTAAATCTGGTTATATGTTTTGCTAGGTTGTGAATTGTAATTTGTAATATGGCCTTGTTTAGCAGTAGAGTGTAGTTTGTGTTGTCTGTCTTGTGTGTTGTAGTTATAGGTGATTGTTTTTTCTGGTGTAGTTACATGGAGTGTACATATTGATGTGTATAGATGCACATTTTGAAATTTTCAATGATTTATTAAATAATTTTTCCTCAGTATACATATCTAGATTTTCAAGTACTTTCTTACAAAAAACAGTGCATTGATATATTTTTGTTAGTTGTATTTTCTTTAACACTATAACTGTCCTTTATTTTTTTCACTGTATCATGTATTTGCAACAAAAATTTTAAATTCAACAGGGGAAAGAAATTGCAGCAGGTGTTATATAATCATTTCATAATGTTAATGTTTTTTGTTAGTTACAGAATCATTCATATTGTTTTTTTGTATTGATAGAAATAATAATTTCAAGTAATACCTTTTCTTTTGTTAGTTACAGAATCATTTGTGAAATTTAATGTGCTGGATCATGCTTGCTTGTGAATTCTTAACCCACTGCCTACGGGCATGGCATGTACGTACATGCCCACTGTGAGTTTACTTTATTAATTGTTTTTACACATAGGTAGCTACACTTGTACAAAGTCACCAATGAGCCAATTACGAGTATGCCTGTCTCGCCCGTTCAGCCTTTTCCTTGATTTACAATAATTTTTTATGTTATCTTATTTTGCTGTTATTAATGTTTATAACATTATAGTAATTATAATGTCTATAATAAAAATAACACCATTGATATTTATAGCATCAGTAAAAAATATGTTTTTCCCGCTAATTCAAGGAAAGGTGAAATTAGGTAAGGTCAAAGGTCTATTACTTGACTTCTTTGTGGCTAGCAGAGCCATCTATGTGTAGAGACATTTCACACATACATAAAAAAAAAAGCACAGCATTTTCCCCATTTTTTATGCATTTTCCCTGGTGGCATGTGGTTAACAGAGGTCTTCATGATAAATTAACCATTTTAATCACTGATCATTTGAAAGGGAAGAACAGCAAGGCTGTCTTGCATTCTCTTGTGGTGGTGGTTGTCTTCATTCTTTATAATCTTCATGCGAATTATCTTGAAGTAATTTATTTGAGCATTATATTTTTACACCTCCCCATAGGCATCATTACTAATCTGAATGAAAAAATGGCAGATCATTATCCGGTAAATCTCCTGTAAATATGCTAAATTAGTAAAATTATATAAACGTATGGCATAAAAACATGTCAGGATTGTTTCTTTTCATACTGTTATTTGGGAAAAAATGTAATTAATATATTTTCTTTTCTTATTTGGGAATAAATGTAACAGTCTTATATTTTCTTTTCATACTGTTATTTGGGAACATATGTAACAGAAATATATATACAGACCTAAAATTTATTTCTAAGTGGAAGTGGAATGCCATAAAGCATTCCAGTCTATGAGTCACTCTTCTAATAATTAGAAAGTATGTCATAATACCACATATATAGATAAACAATCATTAAATTCAAAGTTAGTGTAACCCCTTGGATCTCGGTAATTTGTGGGTTAGCATGAGTGGATCAAAATCTGGGCACTATATGTTGTTTGTTCTACTATATCAAGATAATAATAGACTGTTTATGTTGAATAGACTCCATATCATCTCTCCTTTTAGTTACTACTCTGCAATAACAGTAACAGTATGTGACATTGTGTTCTTATTTCTTATATTTTCGTATTATTCAGTTTTCCGTAACACACCCTAAACCACTGGTAATTATGAGCAGGAATAGGTTCCTGCTTGTGGACATAGTATCCTCCCTGGAAACAGCCCTTTCCCAGGCATGATTGATGGATGGTAAAGTTCACCTTCATGGATTAGTCCAAATCCTGCAGGAGCTCAAGAACAAGCTTCTTCCTGAAGGTCTCACTCCAAGTGTTTTCTCCATTGATGATGAGATGTCCCTATCACTCAACAATTTCCCATGATAAGATATTCCGTCACCGGTCCCATGGCAAAACTTTTTCCCATGACAAGATGTTCCTGCCCCTGGACCAATTTTTTTGTGTCAAGATGTTTGTGTTACCTAGATTCAACAGTTTAAAAGAATCATAAAATAGCAACACATAAGTAAATGGTATACCAAGTTTTATATCTCACATTAATCCACTGAACTTAAGATTGTTACATGTTAGAGGTCTGAGACAAAAGATTGATTTGCAAGAGTTTCATGTGAGTATATGTATTGGATTCAGTCAGACATCATTCACAAAAGTTTGTGTTTTTTTTAGTTATTCCATATAGCTTAACGAGTTATTTGAAAATTCTTCATTGATTTGTTTTAATTTTAGGATAATGACCATTGCTGTTTCATTTACATGTCACTTGCAATAAATATATTTTTCCTTTTCAAAGTTAAATGAATTGTTGAGAATTTACTCAAGCAGTCAGTATTTTTGTGCAATAGATTTTTTTCCCATTTAGTACATCCAATTAGCCTTTTGAGTATGGTGATACTTGTATAGTAGCTTTGCATCAGTACCCTCTTTCCTGTTGCTTGATCTTGACAGCAGACCAGGCACTGGCTGGTCTACTTGCTTTTATTATTTATGAATTCTAAGGTCTTCCATAACTGCAGAGGTAAATGAGACTGCAATATCCATGAATTCTGAAGTCAGCATTTTCTTACCTTGTATTGAGAAAGTTAATGTGAAAGTTTCACCGTTGTACATATTTCATCAAGAAGCTTCCATTATCTAGATAAAGGATCCAAGCTATAGATGTGTTTAAAGTTCAGCTAATTAATGGTTGGGTGTAATGGCATGCACAAACATCCCTCACAATTTCTTTATTGCATTTAATGCCTTCCTTTATTCATCATCATGTAATCCCCAAAAGCTATTTTGTAAATATTTTGTAGTTTTTCTCCCTGTCATCTTGTAATGTATCTTCCTTTTATCAAATAATTAGTTTTCCCTTCATCTTGTAATTTATCCCTTTTTAACCCAATAAACCTTGTGATATAAGTTGGCATTGTGTGCATCTTTTTTACTAATGTTACTGGTATTCCCCTTTCCTCTCCCTACATGATCCACCAGCCCCTGCTCACTATCTCTACTTGTTACATGCCCAACGTAAGTAACTACTCTCTCTTACAGTACATGTGCAGCTGTTGTATTCATTACATCAAAGTATATCAGAAACACTATTCCATTATATGTAAGGAACATCAGATGATATGAAATACAATTTATACTGATTTTACAAGCTTAACATGGCTGTTACTGGAAAAAGGAAGGGATTGTTAAGTATATATTCATATAGAATGTTTAGTGATTGTAAAATTGTTATTGTAGAAAGGTTCATTATCAAACAGAAAGTGATAGTTTAGGGAAAAAGAAAACTAGATAAATGTTAGGATAAGTAGAATATTAAAAACAGATAGGTGAATTTTAAGGCAAGAAAAGATAGGATTAGATGTGTATTCAAACTTTTTGTGCCTGGGATTATTTATTTGCCTTGTTTAATATCATTCGGAATTGCAGATCAGAGTAAATCCAGTGAAAATTATCCTTGATTGAATCATTAAGTTGAGAAGATGACTTTCAAGTATGAACGACAAGAATCACACATATGTTCCTTTTTTTATTAATGGTGTTATACTGAATCATTTTCAGAAAATATTAATATTTGTTATACCCTTTTCTTGAATCACAAGAAACAATTTTATGTTCATGTTCCTTATTATTATCTATTTATTTATATTTATATTTATTTATAAATTATTATTTTTTGTAGATTACATCCAATTTTAAGGCATTAGAAAACTGAGGATGATTCACTACACATGCATTTAGTAGCTTGGCCAACTTTTCTTTATAAGCTTTTACTTATGGCTATTTGAACTTCCCATATCACAGTCTTTCATTGAGGCATCACTCTTCCTGAGAAAATCAGATAACTGCAATGAGGGTACCATAATTTTAGCTTTCATTTTATACATTTTAATTTCCCTTTTTTTTTTTAACCTATTCTGGTATGTCCTCTAACCTTCCCCAAATTCTGTATCTAACTGATACTTTGTTCATTGTTTTCATAGCCTGTGTTGTCATAATTCTTCATGCTTTTCTCTCACTTCTTATTCTTTGCATCACCACATACTGTAGGGCACAGTAGTGTTGTATTTTTAGATAGGTCTGGATGAAATTAGTCCATGTCATATCAAGGCATGTCAAATCATACATTATTCTTTTTTATTTTATATCAATGGTGGATTGTCTGAAAGAATTTTTAATTTCCTTTTTATGCAGTGGTAGGAAAGAATAGATTTTGAGATTGAGAGAAGTGAATTCAGTTTACCTCTCTCAAAGTAACATGAAGTTCATATTTAACTGATATCATGTAGATTTCTGGTAAATCTTCCTCAGGTCATTGTTGGTGGAATCATTCATGTGTTATTCATCTTCATACCTTGGCCTCATCCATATTTCTCTGTATTTAAATATGACTTATTGTTTTTTTTTATATGTTTCTTTTTTGTCATTCAGACTTCCCATCCACTCTTTTTTATGAATAAGCTGACCATAATTTGCTGTAACTTTTCTCATAAAGCAGTTTATGTACACAAAATATAATTGCACTGTATTGATTACAAAACATTATTTGCATCTGCTTTGATGCAAATTATGATATCTAGCTCAGTGCTTATATTTGAAATATGATAGAACATAGAATTAGAATTATGATCAGAC
>NC_051420.1:24010284-24016237 GCF_015228065.2 Penaeus monodon | reverse complement strand
AAGAAATCTTTAAGAAAAAACATTTCATCATGAAAAGTTGTCCAGTTGCAACACAGGTTATAGGCTCGAGTGATTAGTGTTTTGATGCTGTTGATTTTGTATAAATATGGAATGTAACTAAGGAAGTGAAGTCCGAGGCCAGTGAAGGTTGGCTTTCGGTAAATGCTTGTGTAGAAGGTGCAATTGTTACAGGCGATTAGCCTGTCCAAGCCTATAACCTATGTAGCAACTGGACAACTTTTCATGACAAAATGTTGTTTCTTAATTTTTTTTTTTCTTTCTTTCTTTTTGACAGTACTGATGATGGAGGACTTGTTATACCCCCGAAACATCTAAATAAACATGAAATTTTTCACGACTGTATTAGTCTGCCTATTCATACTTAAAATATGATGCCTGAGGGGCAAATCTATTATAGAATATATATATATATATATATATATATATATATAAAATATATATATATATATATATATATATATATATATATATTATATATATTATATATATATATATATTTATATATATCTATTTGTATAATATATGTATATATGAATAAGTTTTATATGAATATAATATATATATATATATATAATATATATATATATATATATATATATATATGTATATATGTATTTAGACATATGTATATATACATACACATACATATATACACACATGTAATTATACATACATGTTCACATATGTACACACACACACACACACACACACACACACACACACACACACACACACACACACACACACACACACACACACACACACACACACACATTCACCCACACCCACACATTCACACACACCCACACATTCACCCACACACACACACATTCACTCACACACACACATTCACTCACACACACACATTCACTCACACACACATTCACACACAAAGATCACACACACACACACACACACACACACACACACACACACACACACACACACACACTCACTCACTCACTCACTCACTCACTCACTCACTCACAACTGTTGCACACACACACACACACACACACACACACACACACTCACACTCACACTCACACACACACACACACACACACACACACACACACACACACACACACACACTCATACACATATACACTTCACATACACATACACATTTGTATGTATGAGGTAGTATTTAATTTAATTTTATTATATTTATATGTACATTTCTATGCATAACACGGTATGTGTATCATATATCAACATTTTCATATCTAATTGTTTTGTAATAGAACACATGTTTGTATCAGTAGAGGTTGTGTTATGGAGTTAGTGGAATTTAAGCCAACACTGATAGGAAATTTCAAATAAGTGTACTGGTTTTAATTATAAGATTACACTACCTTATAAGATTACATACAACCCTATATTATGAGGTAGTATGGCAGTCCTTTTTCAGCTGCCTTCTTATTTCACCTTTTAAGCATGGGAGCTCTCATTTGGACTTTATCCTCTAGGATCTTGTTTGAACAGATGATGTAGAGTGGGAAGCACTAAAGACCGTATGTGCTATTGCGTAATTGATAGTCAGAGATACCAGTTTATCATGCTTTTCCAACTGTTTTTCTCACGTTTTCCTCCTTCAATAGCCTATGATAAAAGAAAATATGTAAGAGATGCTAAAATTGTTTGACATTAGTTATTACAAAATTGTCCATAGTTTTTAAAATGTTGTTCATGGCCTTCTTAAGTATTCTGATTATTGTGAGACAACTGAACATCAGTTATTGTTTAATTCAAGTAGAACAATCCTCCATGTAAGAATCTGATCTGTTAAACACTGTGGATGGAATTGATGCATGTAGCTATTGTTTTGTGAAGCAAATACAGTAACTTTTATGCTAGAACAGGTAGGATGAAAGTGACCATTTTAATATTCCCCATGTGTGTGTGTGTGTGTGTGTGTGTGTGTGTGTGTGTGTGTGTGTTGTATGTTGTGTGTGTGTGTGTGTGTGTGTGTGTGTGTGTGTATTTGTATATTTGTATGTACTTGCTTAAGACATTTATTTACAGTAAGACATGATTTTTTTTTCTGGAGGAGTAAATTTATTTTTTGGTCCTAATAGGTCTTCTGGCAGTCCCTGCTAGTGCAGGTGGAGACGGGGGCTCCACGAGGTCCTCCTTGAGTGATGCTTCAGCCATTAGTAGTTCCTCTACTCGTACATATGTGAATGAGGCCTCCACACTCATTGTTGAAACCCGAGAGAATGGTGTATTAAAGTAAGTGAGAAGTTGACAGTAGTATCCTGATTGAGCAAAAAATTATTCTTTTCTTGTTTATCTTTTAGATGTAGTAAATAAGAATATAATGAATTTATTTTGAACCTTTACATTATGCTTTCTTTCCCCAGACATTACTTGATTCCTCTAAGCCTACAACAAAAGAGTAAATGGAGGAAGAAAGGACTTAAGCTCCATGTCTTCAATGAACATACTTTTGTAGCCAAGCATATGTCCAGGTAAATCCAATTTCATATTTGTTAAAAACAAAGATGAAAATTTATCACTTCTGAAATAATGTGAAAGATTGAATGGATTTTATCCTGTGCATTGAATAATGATAAAGTCATCATTGTTGAATTTCCCTAATAAACAGAACATGTTTTTGGTCATAATTCTGATATTAAATGGTTATTCTGCTTTTACAACAAGTATTTTCTTCACAATGTTTCATTTCATAAGATATATCCTTTTGCATAACAATACTACTTCCAGCACAACTCCATGTCAAGTTTGTCAGAAGACTCTGGGGCGGAGGTTTGGCAAGCAAGGTTACGAGTGCAGGGATTGCGGCTTCAAGTGTCACAAACCTTGTCATGTGAAAACCGATACTGTTTGTCCTAACTCTACTGTCAATACCATGGACCTGTGAGTAGATTTAGTGATTTTTATTTTTTAGACTTGTTAGGCTAAATTATATATGTATATATTCATATATAAATATATATGCATATATATACATATATATGTATATGTATATATAAGTATGTGTATATATATATGTATATGTATATATATTGTATACATATACATACACATACATGATACATATACATATATATGTGTGTGTGTGTGTGTGTGTGTGTGTGTGTGTGTGTGTGTGTGTGTGTGTGTGTGTGTGTGTGTGTGTGTGTGTAGCATTTGCTTCACTCACTATTTTGGTTGCCTGATCCCATTACTGTGGATATCAGTATATTGCTTGTCTAATTTTTTTACATCTTAGTTTAGTCTGGTATGAAATTTTATCTCGGTAGTATGTCAGGGAAATAAAGAAATGATATCTATATTTATTTCATATTATTTTTTCTTTTCAAACAGTATGTGAAAGGATATAGCCATAAATTAGTTACCTATAGAGAATAGTTTGTTGATAAGAAGCAGATTTTAAGTGGATATCATTCTTGTATATGTAGTATTGCTGATCTTTCAGAGCAAAAAATAACTAATTAACTATTTATGTGTACATTTCTCTACATATCTTGAGATATAAATGACTGAAGTACCTATATTCCTTCCCATCTAATTTTCATATATTGTTTTATTAAACTCTACTGTTAAAAGGGTCCAAAAAATTAAGATTAGTAGCAGTGATTCCCTACTGGTGGGTCATGACCCCAAGGGAGGGGCAGCAGAGGGGTTGCAAAGCTTTTAGAAAAAAAGGTTGTCGGCCAGTTTGCAAGGCATTCATAAATATTCATATGAAGAATGGAACTAGAAATACTGATTTACAGTCAGGTAAATAAACTTCTACAGATTCCATTTTAAAAATTTTGTCTGTCTTACCCTGATAATGATGCTAGGGGGTCATGGATGTGTCTCAGATTTGAGTATGGGGCCTGAGAAAAAAAGGCTAGGAACTACGTCTTTATAGACTGTATGTTCTATAATTCTATAATTAGATTATATAACAATATATATGTATAGATGTGTTTATATGCATAAATTTAAATATAAATATAAATATATGTGTAAATATATATTATATATATAATATATATATATATATATATATATATATATATATATATATATATTTTATATAATATATATATATAAAATATATTTTATATATAATACTTACATAAAATATATTTACATATATATATATATATATATATATATATATATATATATATATTATATATATATATATATATTTATATATATATATATATAGATATATATATATATATTATATATATATATATATAATATATATCATATATAATATATATATATATATATATTTGTATATATATTATATATACACATGTGCATATATATAATATGTACACACAAACACGCACACACACCACACACACACACACACACACACACACACACACACACACACACACACACACACACACACACACACACACACACACACACAATGTTTATATACATATACATATGCATATGTTTATATACATGTATATATAGGTATATATGTATATATACATGTATGTATAAATATGAAAACAAATATACATATATATACACATATATATACACACACTCAGTATATATACATATATGATATATTATTTATATGTATAAATACATACATATACAAATACATACATATACACACATACGCACTCACACACTCTCGCACACACACACACACACACACAGACACACACACACACACACACACACACACACACACACACACACACACACACACACACACACACACACACACACACACAACACACAACACACACACACATACACACACACACACCCACACCACACACACACACACACACCACACACAACCACACACCCCACACACACACACACACAATTGTTTAATACATATACAAATAGTTTAATACATGTTAATGGGATATATGTATTTACGTATTTTAAAAAAAAGAAAAAAAATAACATATTAAAACACTATATATACAAACATCAGTTTATACATATATATTATTTTATTGTATGAATAAATACAATACAAATATACATAGCCCCAAAACATAAATACACATCGCACTACACACACTCCACACAGAACAGACCAGAACAGCACAGACACGACACACACACACAAACCCCCAAAACACACACACCACACACAACACCACACCCCACACACACACAACACACACCCCACCCACACACACAAAAATATACATCATACATACACATACAATAACACACACACACACACAACCCACACCCCACACACACACAACACACACACACCACACACACCACACACCAACACACCACCAACACTACATATACATATAACTATACATTATATATTTCACATATATACACTAAATAAACATATAGACTGCATATATGAGATATATATGTGTGTGTGGGGGTGTGTGGGTTGTTGTGTGGTGGTGTGTTTGTGTGTGTGGTGTGGTGTGTGGGTGTGTGTGTTTGGGGGTATAATATGTATATGGTGTGTGTGTATAATTATTATATAAAAATTTTATATATATATAATTATTATATGTTTTTGTAATATAGTAATATATGTTATATGTAATATATGTATATATAGGGTTATGTTTTTTATATAGATTATTATTTTTAATTTTAATGTAATGAAAAGAAAATATTATGTATATTTTATATAAATTTTTTTTTATTTATTATGTATTATATATGTAATATAATTTTATGTTTATATATATGATATATATATTTTTTATAATAAATATTTTATATAATATAATAATATTAAAAAATATAAATATTATTATATAATAAATTAAAATATATATAATATAAAATATATATATTTAAAATAAAATTATATTATAATAAAATAATATATTATATATATTATATATAAAATATAAATATATATAAATATAAAAATAATAATTTTTATATTAAAAAAAAATTTCTATTATATAATAATATTTTATATAAATATATATAT
>NC_051420.1:23995637-24010184 GCF_015228065.2 Penaeus monodon | reverse complement strand
GGGGGGGGGGGGGGTTTTTAAAAAAAATGTTCTGTTTGGAAAAGATAGTCTAAAATGATGGAGGAAGTTATTGAAAAAAATTTTTCTTATTTAAATAAACGGATATAACAAAAATTATATTTAAAATACCTAAGAATACTTTAAAAGACAAAAATATTTAGCAAGCAGTAAGTGATGCTGAAATTCTGCAGAATTTTTTAAAAACGAACATGGGTTTCTAAATTCAAAATCTGAAGGAAATAATCAAAGAATGAAAAACCTTTAAGAAGACAAAACAATAACAAAAAAAAGAAGATATTCAAAAAAAAATTATGATATTTCAAACAATCTAAATATATCTGAAACAAGAATCAGAAAAAAGTATTATAAGACCGATAATGTTTAACTAAAAAGGGAGGGAAAATTCATTCCATTTTTTGTGTAACCTAAAAACAAATGAAAACCATGAATAAAAATTAAATAGATTCAAGATAATTAATATAAAAAACCTTAAAAGTGTATGATGAAACTATTAATATATATGTCTATATCTGATATAGCATATACATTTATAAAAAATATATATAAATATAAATATAAAAATATATAATATATATAATATATAATTATATAATATGTAAACATATAATAGATATCATAAATTTGATATATATATACATATAATATTAAATATATATATATATATAGGATATATAAATATAATAATAATATAATATATATATATAAAAAATAATATATATATAATAATATATACATACAATATAATTATATATATATGCATGGGGAGCTTGCAAAATTAAAAATACATACATACATAATACATACATACGCACGCACCACAACGCACGCACGCGCCCCACATGCACACACACACATAACACACACTAATAATAAAAACAAACACAAAAACACACAAAAAATAATATATATATAATTATTAGATATATATATTATATATATATATAATATTATATATAGATATATTAATATAAGAATATTATATAATTTATATAGAATTACAATAAAAAAATATATTAATATGCATAAATAAAATAAATAAAATATAACATAAATAAAATATATACAGAAATATATTATTACATAAATTTTTCGGTATATATTTTGATATATATAATATGAAAAACATCTATTATATAACAGTTTTTTTTATATATAGAGATTTTAATATAAATTAAAAATATATATAGAATATATATTAGATATATTGTATATATATACATATATTTAAAATTGGATATATTAATATTATATTATATATGATATATAAAGATATTTATAGAAAGAGATTAATATAATAATATATATATATTGGAAATTTATGTCGAACAGATGGAGTAGAACAACGAAGGAATTACAAGAAAACACACGAATAGCCTATATAATATATATAGAGATGATATATATAATAAATATATAATATAGATAGATATATATATAGAGAATAGATATATTGATAATATATATATATATAATATAGATATATATATAGATATATATATATTAAAATAGAATAATAAAATTATAAAAATATAATAAAGAATAAGAAGATATATAGATATAAGCATTATATAAATAATAGATCTAGATAGAAATAGATAAATTAATATAATAGAAAATCATTTGAGAATATTTAAAGATATATATGCATAATATAGATTTAAAATAAAGTATGAATAGAAGAAGAGAATAGAGAATATAGCAGAAAGATAAATAATAATATTCAGATAAGAATGAAATGAATAAAAAATATAAGAGATATAATAAAGAAGATAAAGATATAGAGATAGATAAAGATAGAAGATAGAGAAATTATATAGATAGAAAGTAGATAATATATATTAATAGATATAAATAAAAGAAGATAATAGAATCAAAAATATATAGAATTTGATATTAATAAACAATAATAGTATATTATAAATTTAATCGTATTATATATCAAAAATAGAACATATATTATAATATAGAATATAATATAAGAGAGATAATTTGAATGATATATAATAGATAAAGATAGATAGATTCAATAATAATATACGAATCATATAGAAATATATATATAATAATTAGATATAGATATTGATATATATAATATAATAAGATATAGAATATATATATAGTATATCAGAAAGAGAGTAACAAAAGATATGATATATAATTATATAATAATATAACATAGTATAATAATAAGATATATAAAATAGATATATATAATATATATCTAGTAATATATTTAATATAGACATGTAAAGAGATAATATAATATATAAGAACAAGTATATAAATAACAATATATAAAATATAATAGTAATATAGAATATATATAATTTTAATATAAGATATATATAGAATATTAGACATAAGATAGATATATAGATAGATATAATAATATATATGATAGATATACAATAATATAAGATGAATAAAGATAAGGGTAATGATAATATATAATGAGAAATATATATTAATAAATGATATATATAAGTATATATATATATAGAGATTATATATATATCAGATATATTATGATAAATATATATATAATAATCAGTATAATAATATAATTTAAAGAAGAAATATATATAGTATTAGATATAATAGAAAAATATATAGATAAAATTATATAATATAAGTACATTTTATAGAATAAAATATATATAAAATAGATAATAAATAAATAAAACAAAGAACAATATAAGATAAATTAATATAGAATATATATATACACATATATATACATATAAAACATATATATATATAAGATACTATAATACATAATAGAAATATATAGATATATATAATATAATATAATATATAGATATTATGAAAAATAATATATATATATAATATAATATAGCTATATATATATATATATTTTATATATTATTTTATATATAATATATAAAAAGATTTTTTAATATAGAAGTACATAAAAGAGTATACATATATATTTTTAATAATATTATATTAATATTATATATATATATAATATATATAATAATCAAAATATATATATTTTAGATATATATATAAATAGAATATATATATTTAAAATATATAGATTATATATGAAGATTAAAATTTTTATATATATGAATATATAGATTTTTGATAATATATATTTTAAAATATATATATAATTTTTATATATATATAAATATATTATTTTAAAAAATATATATATATAGATATTAAATATATATGTATATATAAGGAAATATATAATATATATATATATAGATATATAATATTTTTATATTATTTTTTATATAATAGATTTTATAATATGATATTAAAATAATATATAATATATAGATAATTAAATTAAATAGAATATATAGATATTATAATATATAGATATATAAAAGAAAATAATATATATAAAAATATATAGTATATATATATATAGAAAAATATAATATTATAAATAATATATTAAAATATATATTTTAATATATATATTTTTATTAATATGAATATATAATTTTTTAAAAATTTATGATATATATATAAAAATATATTTAAAATTATATAAAATTAATTTTAAAATTTTATCTATATATTAAAATCTATGTATATATTATGTATATGTTATATATTTTATACATTTTATATATTATATATTATATATACTTATTAGATAATATATATAATAATAATATATGAATTAGGGTATATAAAAGAGATTTATATATTATATATATATAATATATTTTATATATATATATAATTATATTATTTATATATATGATATATATATATAAAATATATTTTATAATTAGTTTTTGAAATATTTTATTTTAATATATATATTATATGTATATAATATATTATATATATAGATTTTATATATATATAGTTTTATAGTATATGTATATCTTTTATATATAATATATAATATAATATAATATAAAAATCTAAAATGATAATAGAATAATTATATATATATATAGATTATAATATAAAATAATTATATATTATATAGATATAAATTAAATATATTAGTATATGATATATTTTAGTTTTAGATATTTTATATATTATTAATATCTAATATTTTATGATATTATATTATTGAGCAATATATATATATATTAATATATGATATTAAAAATATATTTTATATATATAAGATATATATATATATATATATATATATTATATATATATATGTATATCATAATATATTATATATATATATATATATATAATATATAATTATAATTATATATAGAATATAATATATTTTAAAATATTATATATATATATAATATTATATATATAAGATTTTTATGATAATTATATTTCTATATAATATATATATATATATTAAATATTATAAAAAATATAAACTATATATAAAATATATATTTTATATATGTTTTTATATTTTGTTTATATCTGTATATATATATATATTTATATATATATATTATTATATATAATTTTATATAATTATATATATTATAATATAAATAATAATATTTGAAATATACATATTATAATATATATAAAAATGTATATATATATAGAGATGATAAATTTAGGTTTTATTATTGTTAATATATGTATTAATGGTTTATAGTAGTTAATTATTTTTAGATAGTATGATCAAGAAATTGATGTATTTTATTTTATATTGAGTATAATAATTATATATGTAAGATTAACTATATAATATTTTTGAAATATAATAAATAGATATATTATATAATACATATATATATAATCTATATATATATATATATATAGTTATAGTTATTAAATATATAAGATGATGAATTAGGTATTATTATATTATATATTTGTAATAATGAATATGCAATGAATATGACAGTATAGATTATATATATAGACTAATTTATTAAAAGATATACATAATTATAATAATTTTTTTAAAATTTTTTTTTTATTTATTTTTTTTTTCTTTTCTCTTGTGTATATTATATTTTTATTATTATATATTTATATATTATTATATTTTTAATTATATTATATAAATTTTTTAATGTTTTGTTTATAATATATAATATTATATATATAAATTTTTTTTTTATTTAAGAACGGGGGTGTATTTTTAATTTTTATGTTAAATTAAAAAAAAATTTAAAGAATATTTTTTTATAATTATGTTATAAAATATTTTATTTTTGTTTTAAAATAATTAAATTTGAAAAAAATTTTTTGGGGGAAAAATTTTTTTTTTTTTATTTTTTTTAATTTTATATTATAATTTTGATTTAATATAAATTTTTTTTAATTTTAAAATTATTAAAATATTATTTTAAATAAATTTTTTAAATAAATTTTGTATATGGTTAAAAATTGTTTTTGTTTTTTTAAATTAAAAAATTTTTATCTTTTTTTCATTTTTGTTATCCCCTGGTTTTTCCCCCCGCTTTTGTGCTTAGATTTTCTTTTTTTTTTGTTTGCAAAATATTTTGGGTGTTTTAAAATATTAAAAATTTTTTTTTGAAAAAAATTTTTTTTGTTCTTGGGGCTTTTTAAAGGTTTTAAAAATTTTATAATTTATTTTAAAATAAAAGTTTAAATTTTTGAAAAATTTTAAAGAAAATAAATATTTTTTAAAAAAAATTTTTTAAGTTTTTATAGATTTTAAATTTAATTTTTACATTTTTTTAAAAAGCAAATTTTAAAAAAATTTAAAAAATAATTAAAAAAAATTTTTTTATTTTTTTTGTTTTTTAACTTTTTTTTTTTTTTTTTTTTTTTTTTTTTTTTTTTGGGGAAAAAAAAAAATTTTTCCCAAAAAAAAAACCAAAAAAAAGTTTTAAACTTTTTGAAAAACCCACCCAAGTTTTTTTTTAAAAAAAATTTTTTTTTCCCCAGGGTTTTTTTCAAAAAAAAAAAAAAAAAAAAATTTTTTTTTTTGGAAAAAATTTTTTTGGTAAAAAAAAAAAAATTTTTTTTTTTTTCCCCAAAAGGGATTATTTTATTTATATTTATATATATTTGTATAAATGTATATGCATATATACAGATATATACATATATATTCATATAGTGTTCATCACTACACTGTTTTAAGTGTTATATCCTAAGTTATCCTTGAATGCTATTTTAATTTTTATCATGGTTTTCATTTTGTTGTTAGGTTACACAAAAAAATGGAATGAATATTTCCTGCTTTTTAGTTAAACATTATCGTCTATAAGTAAACTTTTTTCTGATTCTTGTTCTGCAAAGATATATTTGAGAGTGTTTGTGAAATATCATAAATTTTTTTTTTGAATATCTTCTTTTTTTCTTGTTACTTGTTTTGTCTTCTTAAACAGGTTTTTCATATCTTTGATTATTTCCTTCAGATTTATGAAAGTAGTAACCATGTCTCGTTTTTGAAAATTCTGCAGAAATTATCAGCATCACTTACTGGCTTGCTAAATATTTTTGTCTGTACAAGTATTCCTGTCAGGTATGTGTAAATATAATTTTTAGGTCATATCCAGTTATTAATTTAAATAAAGACAAATTTTTCAAATAACATTCCTCCATCATTTTTAGACTATACTACTCCAACACAGAACAAATATTTCTGCAACACTACTCCCACATTTCTCCACCCTTGCCACTATATATCACCAACATGTCAGTGCTCACCCAACATTCCGAGAAGATTTACCAACTACTGGTGCCATTTGTCTGTGGCTGAGCCTGAAAATGGCACCACATATTGGGTTGTCACAAAGTAAAGTGACTTACAGAAAATTTGTATTTTTAAGAAAATAAGGTTATTGGTAGTTAAGGGAGAAAATTGCATTGGTGGAAATATCTGCTTGTTGCACCCTTTGGGTATAACTGTGAAATTTGAATCTTTTGTGAATGAGTTAAACTTATTTTATGAAGAGTTTCATCTGTTAGTAAAAATAAATAAATAGATAAATAAATAACTGGAAATAACACCCAAAAACTTTAGACTGATTTACTTCATTAAGTTGTAATGGTTAAGTTTCATACAGCCATCTTTTAGAAGGCAAATAATATGTACAAATGATAGAACCAATAAATCTAAGGAATTTATCTTCTGTGTACTTCCTTTGCAAATCAAAAAACACAAAGTTATCTGACACACAAGTAGAAATTTGGCCAGTTTCAGTCGACTTTTGTATTATACAGGGATTTGTAATACAAACCATAGTTTTTGCAGTTGTAATTTTAACCCTTTGGATCTGGGTGCTTCACTCCCCAGGCATTAGGCTTACTTGAGTGGCCACTCACATGGATGTGGGGCATAAACACATAAACACTCATGTGCGGTATCAAGACTCCTTGCCTCCCCATTGCAATGTTATTATCCCTTTCTCTGGAGAAGTGTTTTTTTGATCTTATGCTATTTTCTAATATCTATATTTGTCACCTGATATACTGTATGCAGATGGTAATTCACTGTATTCCTTTCACATATATCTCTAAGCAGTCCATAACTTCGGGCAATGATAATAACAATAAGTAACATGTTATTATTTGTTCTAATGTTTAAATCATTTTTGTAATAATTAATTTTGTATAAAACAACCTGTATTGCTGGTCACAGCAGACAGGAATAGGATCTTGAGCATGGAAATGGTCTCCTCCCTGGATCCGCAGCTCTTCCAGTCATGGCTTTTGGATGGTACATTCCACACTCATTTACTGATAGGAATAATGCCCCTTCCTAAATGCCCATTAAGTCTAATCACCATCCAAGAGCTTTGTGCACTCATAGTGAGTCATTCCATCACCCAGCCTTCATTTGAAATCCTCATGATAGCATGCTCGTATCAACCCAGCCTGCAGCTAAATTTTTCTGTGATGGTATGTAAATGTCATTCAGCCCTTAAGCCAATTTTTTTCTTGGTGTGATGATCATATCACCTGGATCATAGGGGTTAATACATACATCAAAATTATACCTGGGACATATATTCAGAATTTTAAGTTGTAACTTGAAAAGAGCATTGAGTAGTTTGCAAATTATTTGTATGAAATAATGAATACTAGCTAAAGTATCTGTACTTCATCAGTTTCCCAAAAACTGACCACAGTAACTGCTTGTGTTTTTATGTTGCTTTATAAAAGTGAATGTAAACACATGGAACATTCCCTTGCTTAGATATAGGATACCCTTAGGGTAGGAGTATGCAAGTGTTATTTTTGCCCTGTCCTTTGGCTGATTTACTACTTTGTTTCAGATTACAAAGAGTAGCATGTTATTCATGTTACAGGTATAACCTAGTTGATATTTACACATTTATGTGTAGCAAAATCCAAAATGAAAAATATAATTTATTTCTAGTGTCTGCATGTGTCTTGTCACCATCACAACATGAAGTGATTTTATTTGTGAATCATTAATATTAATTTTTTTCTCGTATACATTTGGATAGTGCAGTTTTGTAAAGATGTATACCTAATTAGAATAAAAGAAGCTACAGTATGTAATAAGAGAGTCCTACCATAAGTTATGTTTGCATGTGTCTTGTCACCATCACAACACAAAGTGATTTTATTTGTGAATCGTTAATCTTATTTTTTTCCATATACATTTGGATAGTGGAATTTTGTAAAGATGTACACCTAATTAGAATAAAAGAAGCTACAGTACATATTAAGAGAGTCCTACCATAAGTTATGTTAAGTAGGGCTCATCACTAATATGTATTCTGCTTTCTGTCTCCTAATTGCATGCAGCGTGGATGTCTTGGCTTTTGGAAAGTCAGGGAGGGGAAGCTGTACACAAAGCACCCCTCATAACCCTGGCCAAAACCCTTATTCCTTTGGCACTTCATCCTCACCACTGCCAACCATTAATGAGCACCTTCCTCATGGCACAGAGGAGGAGGAAAGTGAGGGCCATAATCATGACTCTTCCTCAGCTTCATCAAAATTGATTGAAAATGGAAAATGGCATCTATCTTTTGGGTCTGCTGAAGACCTGAGGAAGAGGATCAGATGCTTACCAAAAGTTACAAGATCTGTTTCATTTGGCTTTAACAAAGCTAAACCTAAAGTGGAGTTATCTGCAAAGAGACTTGGATTATCTTCTGTGCCTGATGCTCCGATATCTACAGATATGATGGAGTTGTTGTTGCCTGCAATCAGTGTAGAGGATTATGAGGGTCAGAAGATGCAGCAAAGATGAAGTCCATTTTCAGATAGTGAATGCACTATTAGCCTTACCTTGGAGAGCACCTATAGAATAATAGGTTTCTCTGATATTTTATTCTCTTTGCGTTTTCTCTAGTTTTATCTCCTGAATAACAGAATATTTTGGGGTGATTACCAACAGATGACACATTTGTGTGATTAGTTAATGGAATTTTAACCTCTAAGAGGGAATCATAATGAGCATATGTATTTTTAAATGTTGCTTTTGGCATGTGTAGATCAGCCTGATGAAGAAATGTTTATGATGGTTTTACAAATCTGCAAATCATTCAAATCTGACCTAAATCTATAATTGAAACACTAATGAATAATTGTTGTGTTTATTTCCAGTCTCTGGACAAGCTGACAGTTCATCACTTGCTGAAAATATAGTTGTGTTACTTTTAACAGTGGTTCTTAACATATTTTTCTCACCTTGAAATAATAAAGTTTTAAAAACTTGTGCAAGGATGATATAGGTTTGGATATAATGAATTACATATAAACCACATAAGTAGATATTCCTTAAAAGAAGATTTGGCTTTCCATTTTATAGTGCTCTTTTTTCTGATTACTTATTTGTTATTGGGATTTTACTGTAAAGAAAGTTGAAGCAGGAACTATGTCAAGTAAATAATTTTTTTTATTCTTAAGAACTATTGCTGTTGTCTTAAACATCAACAGTGGGTTAGTAATCAAATGATGTCAATGTATAATTCGAATCTAAGAACTTATGCATGGGTGTAAAGTTATAACAGTATATAATATTTAATGAGAAATGCCTAATTTTGTTTCTAAAATCAATAAACTTGCATTATGAAAAATTACATTTTTTAAATCACTGAGAATGACAGTGATAGTATCAAAACCATTTACAAATATTTTGCTGGCGATCTCTTTTAATGTTAATGACAATGGGGACTATTCTCCTTTTGTTAAAAGATAAGTTGAACAAGCATTATGTTTGTTAAAAGAATCACTGTAATTTCCCTTCAATTTTATTCTCTAACATATTTTTGTATTGCTATTCAAATGTAGGTTTAGAAAGTGCAAATATATTTATTTATTTATTGAAAAACTTCTGCTGTATCAACATCGAAGATAGTTAGTGGTGTATCAAAAATACAGTGAAAGGGAGGGGCTTAGTGGAGAACATCCCAAGTATATAGCATTATGCTAAAGTATTGTGATGAAAAGGACAAAAGTTAGTTGACAATTAGGGTAAGTGGACAGAAGAAGGGGATGAAGAAGAGAGGAAAAAGTAAAGGGAAGAAGAAAAGACTATGCAAAATTTGTTGAGCAATGCCTGAGGTCCAGCTGAGCAATGCCTGAGGTCCAGCTGAGCAATGCCTGAGGTCCAAGGCAGAGGTGATCCTCTACACTGGGGCTCAGTCTCCATCTCTGAAGCCCTCCCACGACAGCATCGAGCAAGGGATTGGGGGGAAGTGCAAATATAGGATAGGAAACTTTTATCTTATTTCATATTTTCTTGTCTCTAATGTTCTGATGATACTTCCATAATATATAGATATAACTATTGAACTTTAAGCAGAATGAACATCTTTGTCTAAAGATTATTGCCTTCTATGAGATTAGTCTCTTTTTCATATCATTTTATTCATTAAAAACAACCACAAATTATGCATCAGAAGTGTCTTATCAATAAATCAATGCATCATCCTATGGGATGATGCATTGCCTTACATTAATGCTTCTACCTGCAGTTTGCCTGAAGTTACTTCTGGGTATGCAATGATACAATTACTTATCCTAGAGGTGAAACCCTAAGTGTATCCTTATAACATAAGAAATTTAATATTGTGCTATAGAGTAATTCATATGAATCATGTATTAGATTTATGTGAACCAGGTGTGCCCAGGGATAAGATGGAGATATACACATTCATCATATATATTTATGCAAATGAGATCTTCAGTTACAGACTTACATTATAGTATATAAGCTAGTTGTTCCCAGTCTGGATGCCATGACACCTTTTGGTGCTATAGGCAGCAGCTATGGGTGCTGAAAAGATTCCAAAATGAAATAATGCTAAAAAAAAGTTACAAAGATCTAGTTAACTGTGTACACATAACCCCATTTCACAAAAGAATTTACATAGGTCTATTTATTTTTTGTTATGCTTGCCTTATTTAGTTACCAGTGTTCATCATAATCTATCTTATGCATATTTTAAAAGTTTTAGGTTACTTTCATTCTTTTGTTGAGTTTTAAATTTGTCTTTTAGGCATGTGCATTTTAAGAAGTAAAAATCCATGAAACAAGCAAAATTTACTATGCTGAAAGGTAAATTCATGTGAGGCAAGGAGGCAGTTAAAGAAATGAAATCTGCAGAAAAGACTATGTTTAGGGTGGCATTACTGATAAAAGTTTAAGAGCTACAGGTATAAGCCTTTTTTCAGTGAGTGTATAATTTCAGTGTGTCAACGTAGATTGATCAATATGCTACCCAAATTATCCCAATAAAATGGCTTCTCAAGTATGACAAGGGATGAAAGGACTAAATATTGGTTTTATCAGTGATAAATCTGTAGAGGGGAAGAATGTAGCTTTATCCACAGTTAAATGGTTGAAGGTAGAAATGAGTTTGCTGACATTAATTATTGTGTGAAATTCAATCATCTCTGCCACAGTACTGTAGGTATTTGGTTTGGAATTCCCTCATAGACTGTAAGCCATGAGTGCTTTAATATGCTATTTATATTACCAAAAATGTGCATAGTGTATCATGTAGGTTTATTAAGAAACAAGTACTGTTCATAAATATTTTTGTAGCAGTGGTATAGGTACTTTTTGCACATTTTTTTCTTACAGTAGTTAGCAGTAATTATATATGCAGTATGCATCTGAATCAAGAGTTGGAGATAAAAGGCTGATTTTCTGTCATGCCTCCATACCCTCTATATATCTGTATAGGGGAGATTATGGCATAGAAGTCAGCTCTTGACTTGGAAAGCTGAGCTGAAATGCAAACTTTAAGCAGTAATATAAGATAAACATTTTAGAAAAAATGAAGGTATATTCTGATAGTACATAATTCATGTACCGGGATATTACATAGAAGTTTTAAGATAAACCAGGAACTGCAAGTTATAATTAATAAATGTTATAATACTTTTATTCAGAGCCACGAAATGTATAAATCTCAATTATGTTTTTATTACTAAGAATAGAATTTTTCCTAAATTATGATATTGTCATCATTATTATTATCATTATCGTCATCATTATTGTTATCATTATCATCATTATTATAATTATTATTGTTGCTTTTGCTATTATTCATATTATTATTATTATTAAAAAAAAAAATTCTTCCTACAATAATCATCGTTCTTACTTTTATTATTATCATTATTGTTATAATAATTATTATAATCATCATTATTATTATTATTATTATTATCATTATTATTATTGTTACTGTTGTTGTTGTTATTATTATTATTATTATTATTATTATTATTATTTATGATAATTACTATTATTTTCATTATCATTATTTTTATAATTATTATTATTTTATCATAAATATCATTTCAGCTTATACCTTCATAGTTTAATTTAGAATTGTGATAATGAAATAAATATTGACATTTTTTCCCCACTGGATGCCACTGACTGAGGACCGCTGAGGTAACTTGAGTCTACTTCTATATCAGAAATCTTGATATCTGTTTAATGTTGTTTACTATTTTAGTGTATTATGTGGTATGTGTGTATCTGTGAGTGGATGTGTCTGCCTGTACATTATATGAAGAAGTGTTATTTTTTCTTAGTTTTATAAATAAGCTATTTATTTACACATTTATTTATATTTTTTCCAGTGAGTATATAAAGGATCCCAGAGAAGAGAGAAAAGCCTGGTTGAAGAAGGTAAAAGCCATGTGATTTGTGCAGCCGAGCTCCACCCTCAAATGCTCCCTTACTCTCTGCACAGAAGTAATACCTATTCCTATGTATGGATATTAATGGCCAGATCTATGCAGATTCAAAAATAAAATAAGAAAAAAATAAAATAAAATGTATGATTAAGGTCAACTCTTATCCTCCTCCTGACTTATTTGTTTAGTATGATCTTCAATCATGTTTCCTATTTTAGAGGTGAAGCAGTCTTTTTTACAGAAATGTATTCCAGTGTTTTTGTTTTGTAGTGGGTAACTTTAGTCTATTTATGTTTATACGTACTTTGTAAGTACAGTTTCTGATCTACTTACAGTGTCAGCATATTTATTTTTAAATAGTTCTCTATGAATATATGCTAGAATGCATATATATATTTTACCTACATAGTGTCATAATCTACATAATAAAATTATGAAACAGATAATTCATTCATTCTCTCTCTCTCTCTCTCTCTCTCTCTCTCTCTCTCTCTCTCTCTCTCTCTCTCTCTCTCCTCCTCTTCTCCTCTCTCCTCTCTCTCTCTCCCTCTCTCTCTCTCTCTCTCTCTCCTCTCTCTCTCTCTCTCTCTCTCTCTCTCTCTCTCTCCTCCCTCCTCTCCTCCTCCCTCCCTCTCCCCTCCTCTCCTCCCTCTCTCTCTCCTCTCTCCTCCCCCCTCCTCCCTCCCTCTCTCCCCCTCCTCTCTCTCTCTCTCTCTCTCTCTCCTCTCTCTCTCTCCTCTCTCTTCTCTCTCTCTCTCTCTCTCTCTCTCCCCCCCTCTCTCTCCCCCCTCTCTCTTTCTGCCCCTCTCTCTTGCTCTCCCACTCCCTTTCTTACACACTCCCACTCATTCACTCTATAAAAGTATTTAAGTATATCACACAACAAATCATACAAGAAAGTGTTTGAGGTGAACAAAAGCTGTCAATTTATTTCCTATAATCCTAAATAAGACCTATGAAACTTCGAAATGAGTAATGAAATAATTGTTTATTAAAACTTGAGAACTATTTGCTATTTCCTTTTGTAGTATGGCTGTACTTAATAATTTTGTGATTTGAATGTAACTGTAAAAGGACTTGAAGTAAAAAGAAGAAAAAGCTGTAGTGATTGATTTTCTGTATTCATATTATAAAAGAAAACTTTAAGAAAAAGGTAGCTGACTTTTTGATTGGCAATCAATCTTACTAACATTAGCATGCACTAGTTTTCCACAACATAAGTACTTAAAATTAGCATTTGAATGTGTACAGAACAAGGAATTCAAGTGTATATGTTCATATGTGTCTGTGTGTATGTCTCTGTGTTTGCGTGCGTGCATGTGCATATCTCTCTCTCTCTCCTTATATTTATATATGTATATGTATATATATACATATATATATATATATATATATATATATTTTATAATATATATATATCTATAATATAATATATCATATACTTTTCATATTAAAATATAATATAAATATATATAT